>NW_025252399.1:0-2049 GCF_018294505.1 Triticum aestivum | reverse complement strand
CGGGCAACGCATACATTAAGCTGTCGCCATTTCCCATCATCTCATAAACTATTATGGGAAGTATGGTTTCGTTTTATCCCATATATCAGTATATTAAGTATGTTACCTTCTATATAATGTTGGTGATTTGTCCATGGAAATATTTAATTAAACAATGTTTATCTTCTGCATCTTTTTTATATCTTTTTACCACGACAGGGATGGAGCTCTCGGCGATGTGGAGCTCAATGTCTTTCAGGTTGTTCTATACATTGTTATTAGTGTTTTAATATATACTTATTTGCATAAGAAGTTTGCATATGTTAGTTATTCCTCTCGTCAAAGGAAATATCCTCCCTTCAATACAATAAATAAATTCAATGTTCATGCGCTAAATGAAAATCGTTAGTTCATTATTACTACATTATTATCAGCTATTGATTTTGTAGTATTTATTAATTAGTAGTGCTTCACTAGGATGAACATGTATTTTCTTCTCCGCAAAAGAATGATTTTTCAATGGTTTTTCCGGGCTGTTTATTTTTCAGAAATTGTGACCTGCTGAATCCTTTTTCCCTTACTGCACACATGCACATCATTTTAATTTTGTGTGCACTTCCCAACTTGTTAGTGCCATCGTACCATGTTTGTTAGTCATGCTTTACTTATTATTTGGGCACCTTGGGGTAGCATCTTGCCAATGTTTGTTCAGAACGGTGAATACATGTTCAAAAGCACTCGAAATCATATTACCTTTCATTATGTTGGAAGGAAAAAACCTTTAAAATTGGATATATGTTTCTTTACCATGGAAAAGCACCAGTTCAGCAGTTGATTTTTCCAAATGCATGTCCTCAGCATAGTAGTTTTGCAGGATATAGGCAACGATCGATACTTGATAGAAGACATGACAAGGCTCCCTGACTTACATGCTTGCCCCTGGCTGTGATGTCACACGGACATTGCTTTGGCGCCGGCTCATTCCACATTCTGGAAGTGTGCACTGGTGTAAGAACGCTGACACTTAAAACTATCCTTAATTTGTTTATATCTTTGTAAAGCACTTATAATGCTTGAGTTATCAGGTTAGTGACATAAAAACAATACGCGCTTGCACTTTTAGGCATACCTAGACTTGATTGCCAGTTTCTCTACTCTAGGTGTTGGTTTAATACTAATACCTTGTCTTCAAACTTTAACCGTGGAAATTCTATGGCTCATGTAAGTGCTAATACTTTCATCTTCAAGTTTAGCAAAGTGACGTACTATTTTCTAATGTATGTGAGGATATATGGTGCTTTATTGCCTGGCAGGCTCAATCTTGATGACACAATTAGAGTAAGTACTTGGAGAAAATTTTATTAGTTACGATATCTTTTTAAGAGGTTTCATTGACAGTGAAGTCCAAAGGTAGAGCTGAACATTATCATGCTTAAGAATTTATGTGACTTCTATAATAGTGTTTGTCGTACCAGCTCTTTTACAGAACAAACATATTTTCTGTAGTATCCTAGCTTTAAACTATTTCCCGATGTTCTTTTGTAAATTGTGCTGATGCATGTCGAAGTACTCAGGCAGTCTGATAATTTATCATTCATCTCTTTTTCGCCATGAAATGTATTGGTTAATCTTACAAAGTTGATATGCTACTCACTTCAGGCACAGACTCCATGCCCATCGAGTTGCATTTGTGATCAGCCAACACACTGTAAAACTGATAAACTTGTGCTCGATCGCCTCTAAGAAGTAGAAATTAGTGAATTATCAGGAACTGAACATGAACGTGATTTTGTGCAACGGTTATTCAGTTGGGCAACAACCTTAAAAAAGTTGACAATATCTTTTCATCACTCGATCACGAAAGCAAGGCCAAGGGGTTGTTCCAGATGTTATGAAGCTTGTCCATATTGGAACTATGTATTGAATTTTATGTGCACCGCTGCTTGGTGGGGAAAGTTCTATGTGTTCCTGGAGATTAAAACACTGATTTGTCAATTCTCTTCGCAAGCTTCTGGTTTGTGTGGTCCTGTTGTTCGCATGCTCGGGAGTCAGGAGTGGTGACGAATTCAT
>NW_025252398.1:0-2049 GCF_018294505.1 Triticum aestivum | reverse complement strand
TATTCCTGGAAGTTCTTCTGGAAATACGTCTTGGAAGTTGCGAACGACTGGAATCTTTTCAATTCCCTCAAGAGGTGCCGCGTTCAACGCATTCAAAGCATAAAGTCGTGCTTCCGCGTTTTGAACAAGCTGAGCATGGTAGGTTACAATCTCATCTGAAGGATGTAGGAGGTGAACGACCTTGGTAGCGCAAACGATAGAGGCAGTATGCGCTTTCAACCATTCCATTCCCAGAATGAGGTCAATATTGGAAGACTCCAGAATAATGGGAGAAACAAGGAATTCCAACCCTTCAATTTCAACAGGAACGTCGCGACCAATCATGGTAGTTTGACATCGGCCCGCAGGGGTGCGTACCACTATCGGAGTGTTCATGGGCTCGCATCGAATGTCATGTGCGTAAGCAAAATTTTCTGACATGAATGAATGTGATGCTCCTGAATCAAACAAAACAGAAGCTGGTACTGAATTAACAAGGAGAGTACCCATCACAGTGGCAGGCTGGTCTTGAGCTTCATTCAGATCAATATGATTAGTCTGACCATGACCATAAGGTCTGGCATTGTTGTTATGGGGCTGATTGTTACGGTCAGTTGAAGACAGAGCCAGCTGATTCTGATTCTGAGGGCATTTCCTGGAGCGGTGACCTGGAAGGCCACACTTGAAGCACAGACCATCATTGGGATTGGGAGCATAAGCTTGGGGCGGTACAGCCCGAAGGGGCTGCCTCTGCGGTTGAGGAGGCAGACGAGGTGCAACATAGGACTGTCTTGGTGCAGGTGCAGTTGGACGATACATGCTGTGGGGAATCCATATCCGACGCTTCTGCGCTGACGGGCCCGAAGATGGGCCCGCATCACGGCTACGCCTGAGGGATCCCTGGTGTTCCTGAAGACCAGTCTCAACCTGAATAGCCTTGTTCACCAGGGTGGCGAAGTCGGCAAAGTCATGAACGAGCAATGCTAGCTTAATATCAGGGTGAAGTCCATCACGAAACTTCTCTTGCTTACAAGCATCAGTTGCAATGTCTTCTTCAGCATAACGTGACAAGTCCAGAAATTCCCGTTGATAAGCATCTACAGTCTTGTTGCCTTGGTGAGGTTGCAGAACTCTCGCTTCTTCCTGTCCATGGTTCCCTGAGGAATGAAACGGGCACGGAAGGCAGCTTGGAAATCCGGCCAAGTAATGACCGTTCCAGCAGGTAGGGTATGCATGTGGCTGTCCCACCATTGAGCAGCAGGACCCTTCAGAAAGAAAGATGCGAAGGTGACATAGCTGGCAGGGGCAACACTAGCAGACTCCATTTCATATGTGATGTCGCGGAGCCAGTCATCAGCATCAAGGGGTTGAGTTGAGCTGCGGTAGATAGATGGGTTGAGGCGCATGAAGTCCTGCAGAGTTACTCGGGTTGGATGTTGATTCATGTTCGGACGAGGAAACTGAGACATCATTCCTTCCATGAACTGGCGAGTTAACTCGAACTGTTGCCTCATTCCAGTAAAGAATTCAGGCGGTGGTGGGTCGTTGGCACCACACCCCACGACCAGCGGGTCTAACCATCCTGCTAACATGTAACAGGGGTAGTTCAGCATTGAGAATTTGCAAAGATAAGGATCATTCATGATGAAAACATGCATAATGAAGGAGGTACGATGGATTCCACTCCGTAGTCAACACGACAGGGTGTGCACTACTCAAAAAGCTATCCTAAGGAATAACTATGGCTTCATCCAACTTCGGGGTGAATGTGGTCACGGGATCCTAATGTTAGTAAAATCATTTAACCCGAGTAGAAGAGAGTTCAGAGTCCCAGAGTATAGACGAGGAGTAAAAGATGCTAATACCACCCAATAGCGACGTGGGCCCGTAAGCCACACAGCCAATGTTAGTAAAAGTTTTCAGTGACTAGACTCAACTTCGGCCAAGGAGTTGGAAAGGGGGCTACCTACAGGCAGTCGGCTCTGATACCAACTTGTGACGCCCTCGATTCAATCGTACACTAATCATACACGCAAATGTGTACGATCAAGATCAAGGACTCACGGGAAG
>NW_025252397.1:0-2049 GCF_018294505.1 Triticum aestivum | reverse complement strand
AATAATGTCATTTATTTCCTGTCCAGAATTGGAGTTTTGTAAAACTTGCACTAGCAAGTTTCCCCTTTTGTCCAACTAACCACACCACTCTCTTTTGCATCTAAAGAGACCCCCATCTGGAGTTTTTGGCCACCCCAAGACCTGCCTAAGTGCATGTGGCATTTTGCCAAACACCTGGAGAGCATGACCAGTTCTGGCATGATTGTGGCATTGCACTGTGAACTTGCACCTTTGATCAAACCAGCATGTCCACTAGGCTCCCCGTTCCTCCTAACCTAGGTCTGTTAATTGCCAGCCTCGACCGCGACCTCTAGCGTGCTCCGACATAGTGTCGAACACGTCCCGTGCACGCCCGGAGCGCGAGCAGAGCGCGCGTATTGCAGCCACGCACCCGAGCCGACACGCCGGCCCCACGGCTTTGGCTCGCTCTGCAGCACCACGCCACGCGCTCCCCTCCTCGCAGCAACGCGCCAAGCAGCCCCCGCCGCGCCCGGCAAGCCAAGAGCTAGCCGCCGCCGCCGCCCGACAGCCCTGCGACGTGCAGCGCCGCCCAAGCCACCCCGGCTCGCCACCTGGCCCCTGGAGCAGTGCCCTCTCGTCCACTAGCTCTTGCCGTCATCCCCAGCCGCGCCACGTTGCCCTGCAAGCCACAGTAGGGCGGTTCGCCGGCAAGCTTATCCCCGGCCGCCGCAAACCAACATGGCCACGCTATAAAAGGGGACCCCGAGCCCCTCTGAGCACGCACGCACCCTCAGGCTACCCCCATGGCACCCCCATAGCCCGCAATCGTCCGGGAAACGTCGTCTTCCTCATCTCCGGCAACCACGGCCGCCACCACTGCCCCGGCCAATTCGGCACCACCAGGGCCTCCCACTCTTCGTTCTCTCCACCAAGAACCCCCTCATCCTCCCGTAAACCTTCCCCCTACTCCATTTCGATCGAGAACCACCGCCGCCCCGAAACCACTTTGCACCGAAACCTCCCTCCGCCGCGAAGCTCACCGCCGACGACTTCTTCCACCACTGTCGACCCCTCGACCACCGGGAGAAACGCCCCAGCCGTGCGGATCCATCCCCGCCCCCCAGAGGCCGCGAGGAGCCGCCGCTCGCCGGCGTTGGTCGCCGGAGTCCCGCCTCCGCTCGGGACAGAGGAAGGAGGAGGGCGGACTGGTCAAACCTGACCAGTGGGCCCCTTGGACCCACTGTCAGTGACCCTGCGCCTATCCACGTCGGTTAAGTGAAGGCGTATTTTCCCCAGTACGCTTTCCCCGCTCCGAAAACGTATTCCCTTCCGAACCGTTTTCTTTTCTGTTTTAATTTTAAATAACAGATTTGACCAAATCTTTGACTGGCTATAACTTTTTAAATATAACTCGAAATGAGTTGATTCTTTTTCCTACCTTCCTCAAATTTGGTCTAGTTTATTTTAAGATTTATTTGAAAATTTTTCAAACAACTTTTTGGTTCTGTCTTTGAAATATGTGTTAATTCAAATATATTTTTAAATAGGATTTTGGGAGAGAGAAGAAACTTTCAAAAGTTTGGAGAGCACCCTGCCCTTCCACACATTGAAGGCAAGCATGCTGAACCCCGGCATAATATTTAGGAGTGATCATTGATGCATTTATAACTCCACCGCATTTCGAAGGACTTGTTATTTCATGTGATATGATCATATGCATGGGTGCATGTTACTGATTTCCATGCTGTTGGTAATGGACACACTTGTGATGATAATCACCCTCATGAGCTTTACATGCATACCGGCAGGAACCCGGGGAAAACCTCTGCCTTGGGTAGGTATGAGTGTCGCCGGTCTCCGTCGGGACGGTTCTGTCTGGTATGGCATGGTAAGGTGATATGAGTGGTGACTCTGTTTGATGATATATATATTTGTTATACTAATCATGCAGGGAATACTTGAACCTCCTGAGTCGACCGTAGATCGAGTCTTGTTCCAGTAACCCCCATACTTGTTTCGTACTACCACTCGTCTCTACAGCAAGTAGAGTACGGTTCAGTAAGTTGTCAACCTCTTTCTAGCACACAC
>NW_025252396.1:0-2049 GCF_018294505.1 Triticum aestivum | reverse complement strand
CAACAAATGTCAGCAGAAAGGTCACTATGCTAACAAGTGCTTCAACCAAAGGCGCCTTCCGCCTCCTCCTCCTGTCAGATCTTCCAGCAATGTAGTGGTCAAGCATAATCCAAAGTCTGCAAAGGTGAACATGATGAATGCAGCTCAAGCGGAGGAATCTACTGATGTGATAATGGGTAATCTTCCTGTTAATGATATTCCTGCAAAAGTTCTTTTTAATACTGGTGCATCCCATTCTTTCTCGTCATACCCATTTGCATCGAAGCACAATGTTGACACAGAGATTTTATCCAAAGTTATGCAAGTTGTTTCTCCGGGAAAGCTTTTGTCTTCTAGTTTGGTTGCTCCCGATGTTTCCATTAAGATGGGCGACTATGAATTTCAGTCTTCTCCAGTTGTTCTTGGTGACTCGGATATTGATCTAATTCTCGGGATGGACTGGCTTTCTAAGCACAAGGCTCAACTTGATTGTGCTGCCAGGGAAATTCAATTGACACACTCTTCTGAGGATGTGATTATTTATGCCGCTCGTGATGAAACCATTCGGTTTTTCTCTCTCAATGAGAAGGGTGAATTGAATGCCATCTCTCAAATTCCAGTCATTTGCGAGTATCAAGATGTCTTTCCAGAAGAGCTTCCGGGTATGCCTCCTCACCGGCCAGTTGAGTTTGTTATCGAACTAGAGCCTGGCACTGAACCCGTTTGCAAGCGTCCATACAAGCTTGGACCCAACGAGCTGAAGGAATTGAAGAAACAGCTCGATGAACAAGAGCGTCTGGGTTTGATCAGACCGAGTTCTTCTCCATGGGGTTGTGGTGTTCTTTTTGTCAAGAAGAAGGATGGCACAGACCGACTTTGTGTCGACTACCGTCCATTGAACAAGAAGACAATCAAGAACAAGTATCCACTTCCCAACATCAATGAGCTATTTGAGCAACTCAAAGGTGCTAAAGTATTCTCGAAGCTTGACCTTCGTATGGGTTATCATTAGATTCGCATTCGTGAAGAAGATATTCCCAAGACAGCATTCAGAACAAGCTTTGGTTCTTATGAATATACTGTCGTGTCTTTCGGCCTTGTCAATGCTCCTCCAGTATTCTCTTGGATGATGAATTTCATCTTCAACCCCTATACCAATGAATTCGTCCTGGTGTATCTCGATGATATCTTGGTCTTCTCCAAGAATAAGAAGGATCATGCCAAACATTTGCGATTGGTGCTCGACAAGCTCAGAGAGTATCAATTCTATGCGAAGTTCTCCAAATGTGAGTTTTGGCTTGATGAAGTTCTTTTCCTTGGTCACATCATCTCTGCCAAGGGCATCGCTGTTAACCCCGAGAAGGTGTCCACAATTGTGAATTGGGAACCTCCTCAGAATGTCAAGCAGCTCCGCAGTTTTCTTGGTCTTGCAAGCTATTGCCGAAGATTCGTTGAGAATTTCTCCAAGATTGCAAAGCCTCTTTCCAACCTCCTTCAGAAGCATGTGAAATATGTCTGGTCTCCTGAGTGTGACGTTGCTTTCAACACTCTCAAAGAGAAACTAGTCACAGCTCCTGTCTTGACTCCTCCTGATGAATCCAAGCCGTTTGAAGTTTTCTGTGATGCTTCTCTCCAAGGTCTCGGTGCTGTGTTAATGCAAGAGAAGAAAGTTATGGCCTATACCTCTCGTCAGTTGAAGCCCAACGAGAAGAACTACCCCACTCACGATCTTGAGTTGGCGGCAGTTGTCCATGCATTAATAACATGGAGACATCTCTTGTTGGGAAGACAAGTGGACATTTTCACCGATCACAAGAGTCTCAAGTACATCTTCACTCAGCCCAACCTCAACCTCAGACAGACTCGATGGGTCGAAATGATTCAAGAGTACAATCCGAGTATTGAATATACTCCAGGCAAGGCCAATGTCATTGCAGATGCTTTAAGCAGGAAGGCTTATTGCAACAGCTTAATTCTCAAGCCATTCCAACCGGATCTTTGTGAAGCTTTCCGCAAGCTGAATCTCCAAGTTGTTTCTCAAGGCTTTCTTGCCAACCTCATAGTCTCTCC
>NW_025252395.1:0-2049 GCF_018294505.1 Triticum aestivum | reverse complement strand
AGTTGGTTGTTGGATATCTGCCATTATATATGTGCCAATTCTGTGTTATCAGTTAGTAGTTATTAACTATGATGGTGTGAGTTTTAATGTACGAATCATGGATGAATGCCGCTATCTTGTATTAACTGGAATGCTAGTAGATACTCTACTAGAGAACTATTGTGCATCTCTCATGTACTCGATCGAGTCATTCTTTGTAAATACCGCTACCCGATCACAACCCATAGACTATACACGCATGTTTATCTTAACTTATAGCATGAATAAGTCATGGTTCGAACATCTGGGAAATGATATATAGAAATAATTGAGTAACATATACATATTTCGACCAGAGTAGTATAAACAATCAACATATATTTTTTGTTATACTTCTTAGTTACTCAGGTGTGTCCACCCTCAGGTGTAGAGACATGGATACTAGTTCATTGACATCTTAAAAAACGACTACCACAACTATTTTGTTTTCTTTTGTTCATTTGTACTGAGATCCTCGTGGTTCACTAGTTCCTTGGTTTGGTTAGAAAAGTGTGTCTGTTCCTACAACTTCTATGTTGCTACTTCGAGAAAGATGATCCCGTGTATATAAGCACATCCACAAGATACATTGTCTCTCCATATAAGTGTGTGTCCGTGCCCCAAACCCAGTATATGGCTCGGTTGGGGCCTCTGGCTCTAGGTGTTAGTCTCTGGTGCGATGTCTGTTTGGTATTAGGCTCAGACTATTGGCACCCTTCTCCAAGTGGATAGGAGTAGCGGCAGTTGTTGCTAAGATGGTGGCTTTAGGCTACCTTATGTACTACTTTTTAAGATCTTTGTGAATAACTAATAAAATGGCTACATGCATCGTCCAGATGCTTAGGCCGGGGGTAATCCTCCTTTAAAAAAATAGGTTTATTCATCTTTTGGTAGGCATGCATTCATGTACACACCGTTTGATGCCAATTTCAAGCCAATAGTTATTTACATATGTATACGACTTTGGGAGATGAGATATAAATGTGGTTTGTTGCTAACTACTTTCTACTCACAAGTCTATTACCATAATGTCATGCACGAGAAATAGCTGGCTAGCTTGCTAGGTGGCGAGGGTACACGTAAACAAATTAAGAAATTCAGTTTCCTTGATATATGTATGGCGAATTCTTTATCAAGTTAGATGTATACGAAGAGCATATGGGCTTCCTTTAGATAGTAGAATACATGCCAAGCATGGAAGCAGTTGGATCAATAAGGCCATGATTTCCCCTATTTCCTGATGCTCTTTCACATCTTCATATGCAATTTTCTTGTTAGTTCAGATGTGAGCATGTGACTCGATTGGCACTTCTGATGTGATGACTGATAATGCCTTGGCGCCGCTAACTGGAACTTCTGGGTGGAGACTTAGCTAGAGACTCTAGCTTAAGTGGAACATCTTGCGTGGAGGCCATCAAGACTCTCCAGCTCGGACTCGGCAGCGGCGACGCTTCGCACCGTTCACCCTCCTGAGGGACGTTGTCGTGGCATAGTTATTCACTCCTTCTTTGTTAGCTTTCGGCAGCGTAGTCGCGTGCGTTTATGTCGGCCCATTATCCCGGGATCTGCTTGCAAAGGGGCTCCCCATTATCTTGTATCGCTCGGGATTGTACTTTGTGTTGTGCTTTATCTATAAAGCGGGATGAGAGCCTTTTTCGAAGAAGATTCTCCAGCTCAACTGGAGCTATCTGGATCTTACGCGGAGCATGGGCCACAAAGCATATCCATCTTTAGAGTGTCATGTTGTCCTAGTTGAACTATTAGGATGATGTTCCCTGAACTTCCCTGCAGATTTAGGCCTTGTTTGGTTCATAAGTCCCAGGACTTTTTCTAGTCCCACTAGTAGAAAAACACCTAATAGTCCCGGTTCGTGAGGGCCTTTAGTCCCGGTTCATGAACCGGGACTAATGGGCCGTTACTAATACCTCCACCCATTAGTCCCGGTTCAAACTAGAACCGGGACTAATGTGCCTCCACGTGGCTCTGTGCGCCGAGCCCAGTTAGGGGGCCTTTGGTCCCGGTTGGTGGCAC
>NW_025252394.1:0-2049 GCF_018294505.1 Triticum aestivum | reverse complement strand
AGTTGGTTGTTGGATATCTGCCATTATATATGTGCCAATTCTGTGTTATCAGTTAGTAGTTATTAACTATGATGGTGTGAGTTTTAATGTACGAATCATGGATGAATGCCGCTATCTTGTATTAACTGGAATGCTAGTAGATACTCTACTAGAGAACTATTGTGCATCTCTCATGTACTCGATCGAGTCATTCTTTGTAAATACCGCTACCCGATCACAACCCATAGACTATACACGCATGTTTATCTTAACTTATAGCATGAATAAGTCATGGTTCGAACATCTGGGAAATGATATATAGAAATAATTGAGTAACATATACATATTTCGACCAGAGTAGTATAAACAATCAACATATATTTTTTGTTATACTTCTTAGTTACTCAGGTGTGTCCACCCTCAGGTGTAGAGACATGGATACTAGTTCATTGACATCTTAAAAAACGACTACCACAACTATTTTGTTTTCTTTTGTTCATTTGTACTGAGATCCTCGTGGTTCACTAGTTCCTTGGTTTGGTTAGAAAAGTGTGTCTGTTCCTACAACTTCTATGTTGCTACTTCGAGAAAGATGATCCCGTGTATATAAGCACATCCACAAGATACATTGTCTCTCCATATAAGTGTGTGTCCGTGCCCCAAACCCAGTATATGGCTCGGTTGGGGCCTCTGGCTCTAGGTGTTAGTCTCTGGTGCGATGTCTGTTTGGTATTAGGCTCAGACTATTGGCACCCTTCTCCAAGTGGATAGGAGTAGCGGCAGTTGTTGCTAAGATGGTGGCTTTAGGCTACCTTATGTACTACTTTTTAAGATCTTTGTGAATAACTAATAAAATGGCTACATGCATCGTCCAGATGCTTAGGCCGGGGGTAATCCTCCTTTAAAAAAATAGGTTTATTCATCTTTTGGTAGGCATGCATTCATGTACACACCGTTTGATGCCAATTTCAAGCCAATAGTTATTTACATATGTATACGACTTTGGGAGATGAGATATAAATGTGGTTTGTTGCTAACTACTTTCTACACACAAGTCTATTACCATAATGTCATGCACGAGAAATAGCTGGCTAGCTTGCTAGGTGGCGAGGGTACACGTAAACAAATTAAGAAATTCAGTTTCCTTGATATATGTATGGCGAATTCTTTATCAAGTTAGATGTATACGAAGAGCATATGGGCTTCCTTTAGATAGTAGAATACATGCCAAGCATGGAAGCGGTTGGATCAATAAGGCCATGATTTCCCCTATTTCCTGATGCTCTTTCACATCTTCATATGCAATTTTCTTGTTAGTTCAGATGTGAGCATGTGACTCGATTGGCACTTCTGATGTGATGACTGATAATGCCTTGGCGCCGCTAACTGGAACTTCTGGGTGGAGACTTAGCTAGAGACTCTAGCTTAAGTGGAACATCTTGCGTGGAGGCCATCAAGACTCTCCAGCTCGGACTCGGCAGCGGCGACGCTTCACACCGTTCACCCTCCTGAGGGACGTTGTCGTGGCATAGTTATTCACTCCTTCTTTGTTAGCTTTCGGCAGCGTAGTCGCGTGCGTTTATGTCGGCCCATTATCCCGGGATCTGCTTGCAAAGGGGCTCCCCATTATCTTGTATCGCTCGGGATTGTACTTTGTGTTGTGCTTTATCTATAAAGCGGGATGAGAGCCTTTTTCGAAGAAGATTCTCCAGCTCAACTGGAGCTATCTGGATCTTACGCGGAGCATGGGCCACAAAGCATATCCATCTTTAGAGTGTCATGTTGTCCTAGTTGAACTATTAGGATGATGTTCCCTGAACTTCCCTGCAGATTTAGGCCTTGTTTGGTTCATAAGTCCCAGGACTTTTTCTAGTCCCACTAGTAGAAAAACACCTAATAGTCCCGGTTCGTGAGGGCCTTTAGTCCCGGTTCATGAACCGGGACTAATGGGCCGTTACTAATACCTCCACCCATTAGTCCCGGTTCAAACTAGAACCGGGACTAATGTGCCTCCACGTGGCTCTGTGCGCCGAGCCCAGTTAGGGGGCCTTTGGTCCCGGTTGGTGGCAC
>NW_025252393.1:0-2049 GCF_018294505.1 Triticum aestivum | reverse complement strand
CCAGTTGTCTATGATTCCTCCATTGATCATTTTCTGCAGTAAAAAAACTCAAATGAGACCTATCATTTGTACCATCATGGATATACTACATACAAAATAATGAGCCAAGTCGCAAACAAGCTCAACTGTTTCTCAATTTAAGTAACTAGTGTGAAAACTACATGATCAATAAAGTGTCAAGCAAAATAATTTGAGTTGCTACATACTCCTCTGTAAACTAATATAAGAGCGTTTAGATCACTACTTTAGTATTCTAAACGCTCTTATATTAGTTTAAGGAGGGAGTACAAAATGATGACCTGTCCAATACATTTAGAACAACCAAAGAAGAAATTCAACAAGTTCTCCCACTCCTTGTTCCAAGAAGAAGTAATGCTTAGTAAAATTGGGAGTGAAGACACTGAACAGGGAAATACCTTGTTAATCATGCTCCACTGTCCAACACTTGGCGCACAAGTTTTCTCCTTTCCAGAATCATGATATCTCAACTGAAACACATACGAAGGATGTGATTACTACAAATCCTTCCAGTTAAGTAACTCAGAGAAAGGGGAAAAAATGCAGCATCCTTACCATGGGGGGAGGCAGCACACGGGCTGGAACAGAGACCAGGTCACTGCAGACGTTGATACCGAACTCCTGAGCAAACTTGTCCTCAGCATACTTGTTGTGCAGAACCATCTACAGTGCGAAAAAGAGTGTTATGAGAAAGACTGCACATTACAGGCAAACATGACATACATGCCTTGAAAAGGACATTCATAACTACATGAGTTACAACAGATTGGAATGAACTACCACATGTGAGAAGATATGGGCAGGTATTTACAGAATGCAGTTGACAACACGTACATACCTCACGAATGCTTTGCTCCCTCTGCTGGGGACGTTGACAGGTAGCTCTAAGTATGTTGGTGACCTGCTTGTCATTCAGTTTCTTAGAGTACCTTTGCCCTTCAACAATCTTGCACGCCTACAACCAATTTGTGGAGAACCATGAGCAAACAATGTATAATTCAAATATGACGAAGCAGGCATGGACACAATACCTCCATAGGCAGATACACAGGCCGAGCATCACTTCCAGACTGCAAGCAGGGCCAAGAAGTATACTGCAGGTTGTATTTGTATCTTTGCATGAAGTACTGAACAACTGACATTCTTGTTCCTCTCTCATCAACAGGAAATCTAACAACAAACAAAACAACACGAGTAGAGTGCTATTAGAAAGGGCATAATAATCATGGATAGATGCTAAAAAGTTAACTGTGGTCTAAACATTCATAAGGAAAACTGTGAACAGGAAACAATTTGGCACAAACAGATATTTGCTATGCTGCAGAAATCAAATGCATATGCCACAGGAAGAATGTTGTAAACAAAAGTAATCCCCTAACCAGTTCCTGACACGCCAACATCAATGAAGGAGCAATAAGCCAAAAAATGTACAACTACACATCTTTCTATTATTCCAGCAACCCTGATTAGTTGCACCAGAACATAGAGATAAAAGACATAATGGTTAATATTATAGCATTTGAGGGAAGTTATTTACATGAGCTGGCTCATGGGAACAGGAGTAATCCCTGTTATCTTGTATCTTCTGATTTGGTCTTCCTGGTGGTTTGTTTCGACACGCACCCCACGGAGTGCTTTCTTTATCTGCATATAGTGCATACTAACAGATTAGTCAACTATTTCAAGCCAATAACATGGTGCAATCTACATAACATGGATTCTGAAACTAGGTTAGCATAGATGAATAGTACCTTAACACGGTCCCTGTCTGTCAGAGGCCGCGAGGCATCACGTAAGTTGAGGAACTCTAGCACAAACTGGACCACTGTCACAGGCTTGAAGAAGGATGTTGCAGATATATCTGAAAAATGAAGAGCAGATCATCAGATAAACAAGGCTAGGACACACTGCAATCGGATAACAGTAACAGCAACAGACAACGGAGGGGAGTACCTATATTGAGTGACAGCCCCATCTGGGTTGGACGTAAGCTCTGGTAGTAACCTCTCCAGCACTCTAATCCTTCACCAA
>NW_025252392.1:0-2049 GCF_018294505.1 Triticum aestivum | reverse complement strand
CATTGTGTCATTATATGTGACCAAGTTTCCAGGAAAAATAATAAACTTGTAATACGGTAATTATTTTAAAAAAGTGTTCTCAGAAATGAGCTATCATGCGTGAAGATTCATGGCTTTCAAGCCAAATGATCAATCTTATGGCCACATTCATGGCATAGTTTGTTCAAATGATCTCATATTGTGCACAAGGGTACATCTTGGAATTCCAAACAATGTTGCCTAAGGAAGTTTTCATTTTCTTTGCACGGAAAATTCATTTTTCATTTTCCGAGTGCCCCAAAGGAGTTTTTTTTTGTGAAGGAACTACCAAATAATTGTTGCAAAAATGGACCAAATCAATTTTATAAAATACTAGGCCATATATAATGCACAATTGACAAAATGGTTGGGTGAAACAAGTTTTGATCCACCTCTGGTTAAAAAGACAAATTGTTGTCGATTCAGTTGGAAACGGGTCAAATTTGAACTGCAGCTGCCTAATAGTTTGCTCTTTATTTTTTCCAAAAATCATTTCTAGGTACATAAGTATCTATTTTATCATAGAAACACCAAAAGTTTTCCAAGATTCAACCACTAGCTAGGAACGGTCAAGCCCGCCGTTTTGACCGCATTTTGAAACGGGCATAAAAAATTCAAAACATATCAAAAATTGGGAAACCTTCGCATTGTGTCATTATATGTGACCATGTTTCCAGGAAAAATAATAAACCTTTAATACGGTAATTATTTTAAAAAATTGTTCTCAGAAATGAGCTATCATCCGTGAAGATTCATGGCTTTCAAGCCAAATGATCAATCTTATGGCCACATTCATGGCATAGTTTGTTCAAATGATCTCATATTGTGCACAAGGGTACATCTTGGAATTCCAAACAATGTTTCCTAAGGAAGTTTTCATTTTCTTTGCACAGAAAATTCATTTTTCATTTTCCGAGTGCCCAAAAGGAGGTTTTTTTGTGAAGGAACTACCAAATAATTGTTGCAAAAATGGACCAAATCAATTTTATAAAATACTAGGCCATATATAATGCACAATTGACAAAATGGTTGGGTGAAACAAGTTTTGATCCACCTCTGGTTAAAAAGACAAATTGTTGTCGATTCAGTTGGAAACGGGTCAAATTTGAACTGCAGCTGCCTCATAGTTTGCTCTTTATTTTTTCCAAAAATTATTTCTAGGTACATAAGTATCTATTTTATCATAGAAACACCAAAAGTTTTCCAAGATTCAACCACTAGCTAGGAACGGTCAAGCCCGCCGTTTTGACCGCATTTTGAAACGGGCATAAAAAATTCAAAACAAATCAAAAAATTGGGAAACCTTCGCATTGTGTCATTATATGTGACCATGTTTCCAGGAAAAATAATAAACCTTTAATACGGTAATTATTTTAAAAAATTGTTCTCAGAAATGAGCTATCATCCGTGAAGATTCATGGCTTTCAAGCCAAATGATCAATCTTATGGCCACATTCATGGCATAGTTTGTTCAAATGATCTCATATTGTGCACAAGGGTACATCTTGGAATTCCAAACAATGTTGCCTAAGGAAGTTTTCATTTTCTTTGCACAGAAAATTCATTTTTCATTTTCCGAGTGCCCAAAAGGAGGTTTTTTTGTGAAGGAACTACCAAATAATTGTTGCAAAAATGGACCAAATCAATTTTATAAAATACTAGGCCATATATAATGCACAATTGACAAAATGGTTGGGTGAAACAAGTTTTGATCCACCTGTGGTGAAAAAGACAAATGTTCGTCGATTCAGTTGGAAACGGGTCAAATTTGAACTGCAACTGCCTCATAGTTTGCTCTTTATTTTTTCCAAAAATCATTTCTAGGTACATAAGTATCTTTTTTATCATAGAAACACCAAAAGTTTTCCAAGATTCAACAACTAGCTAGGAACGGTCAAGCCCGCCGTTTTGACCGCATTTTGAAACGGGCATAAAAAATTCAAAAAAAATAAAAAAATTGGTAAACCTTCGCATTGTGTCATTATATGTGACCAAGTTTCCAGGAAAAATAATAAACTTGTAATACGGTAA
>NW_025252391.1:0-2049 GCF_018294505.1 Triticum aestivum | reverse complement strand
TTTACTTCTTGTGGAGTCATGAATTTCTTATGTGAGAGGGAAAAATCATGGATTTTTTTGACCATGAGAGGCACTAATTTACTTCTCGTGGAGGCACGGATTTGCTTCCACGACAAGCACGGCCATGCATCTCAGAAAAGACAAAATATGTTCTTTTCCTTCCACGAGAGGCACTAATTTAGTTCTCGTGGAGGTGCGGATTTGCTTCCGCGAGAAGCTTGGTCATGCTCTTGGAAAGGGAAAACCGTGCTCTCGGTTCGGGGTTTTTTCGTCCGATTTTTTCGTGAAAAAAAGTTCGTCGAAAACTATCAACATACGATCTAGTTTTGAAGATCTCGATGCGAGGAATCCAACGGTGAAATGGTTCAGGATTTGGACACATGGTTGAGAGATAAAACATTTTGAATAAAAAATCTACGAAAAAGGAAAAATCCCAGGTTGCGACAAGTGGCGCATATGCAGTTCAACACATGTTGCACCATGGGAAGGTGTGAGTGACATTTACAAAGAGTACTCCTTCATCAGTGATTTCGGTAGTTGAGTGCATTAATTATGATGAGCTCGACAAGTGAACTATATCAATCTAGTTGTGCATGTGGTCATGCATGCCTGGGGATCATCTACCTTGCCTTACTTGGTCCCAATATCACAGCTTAACATTCATTGGTACCATATTCAGAGCTACATTCCGAATTTTTATTTGTACATCATGCATGTTTTCTTAGAAGGTGATCCCACGATTCTAGCAACTCAAAAACACAAAAGGACACATGTTCATGTTAAGACCTTGATGTCCATCATCTTCTTGGTCGTCGTTACTATTATAGTCATTATTATTGTTGTTGTTGTTGTTGTTGTTGTTGTTGTTGTTGTTGTTGTTGTTGTTGTTACAATTTATTTGTGGGGAATGCCATTGCCAGTCTTGTTCTAAGAGAAAACAAAGGAACACTATCTCTTGTTTCCTCACAAGATACGCTTGCCTGTCTTTTTCGTGTGTGCACCACATTCAGAAACGAAATTGATCATTCCACGTTAACTCTAGTAATATATCAATGGAACTAAGTTGGTACGAAACCGGACGACATTCGATCTAAATGCATGTATAAATATATTCTTAGTTAATATATTTTCAGTTGTTTTACAAATACACATTCTAAATTACCACAAAGCAAAAATGTGCACTTGGGAGACTTGTAATTCAGCACCAAATGTCAATGTCCCCGTGGTTCACCTGGAGTGAATAGATGTTAATTTGCCTCTGTGCAAGTATTCAGTGCCATAGTCCACTCGGCTTTTTTTTTAATGGTAAGTGCCTCATCCGTCAATGTAGCAGCATGTCTCATGGTGATTTACTACTGTCGATGGATGCATCATTAGAGCATCTCCAACCAGCAACACACTAAGCAGACCCCCAAAACACCCGCGGACGCGTCCGCGGACAGTGACCGGACAGCACACCAAAAACGTCCGCCACAACCACAAAACTCAAATTTTGTACCTCCGTACCCAAATAGCACAGCCATGTAAATAAAAACCTATGTACTACGTACATAGCTAAAAGAACTATTGTCGAAGATGTTGACGGTCTCCTTGCCTGGGGCTAGGTAGATGGGAAAGTGCGGTAGCTCCTGCACGTGTGAAGATTCTGTCCCCTCCTCCACCTCCGCCTTCCCGTCCAATTCAATGAACAGTGCTTCCATCACCGCCTGTTTTATTCCGATGAACTGTCGGTTAGCCTCGACATAGACCTCGTCCAAGATGGAATCATGGACGGCGGTCTGTTCTACCATCTCCATCGCTTGGGCGTCCTCGTACTCCACCTTGGCATCCGCCATGGCGAAGCACGCAGATAGCCACACCTCCACCTACTCCCCTCTGTCTCCGCTGCCTCCTTCTTCACGGGCTCTGCTTTCTATAGCTGCTCCCCGTCCTCCTTATCCTCCTCCTCCTGCCCCACTTGCTCCTCTTCATCCTCCTCCTCATCCGCCACCTCCTCCTCCATGAGATAATACGAAGGCTTTTATTCGTGTGTGTGTGTGTGTGTGTGTG
>NW_025252390.1:0-2049 GCF_018294505.1 Triticum aestivum | reverse complement strand
GACAGTGTCATGGAGGGATCCCGCCTTGTGGCGGAGCAATGTGCCAAGGATATCATATTCCCATGAAAGCATTATTTTATCATGTCCTGTAATGTGGAACGAGTTCTTTACGTAATGTAATGCTTGTTATTTAAAATTTTACCTCCTGTGCGGCTGTTTATGAAATCTGAGAGTTGGCCAATCGTCGGCTTCTGCCCCCATGTTGCTAGTACAGGGGTGTTCGGGATAAATCTAAACACTCTTTATCCACATTTTTGGTCCTTTAAGGAGGTGTTTAGCGCAACGAACAAGGCAATCAGACTATACAGCTTTATCACCCTCATTTAGCCATAGGAGTTCTATAATTTTAAATTTTGGCATAGCCCCTGGTGTTCGGAAGGCCAAAGTTGGGGCGGTATACACGCCTAATCTGACAAAAACCGATTCCTCGTATAAAGCGGAAAAAATGTCTAGCGACTTGAAAATCTCTCGAACAGCTGACCAGCTCTTGACGCATCATGACAGTCAGATTTCGGCTTTCTCTACTGGGGCGCTCGTCCGAAAGAACCGGGACACAATCGCAGTAGTTCTCCCTTTACTTCCCTAGCTGATATAGCGAAACGTAAGGTAGCAAGCACAGGAGCAGGGCAACCCAACTATTGACCAAAGACATGATTCGGAGCCGATGCACATAATGCTATAAGTTCGGGGTGCCGAACTATACTGTAAAAGTGTTCGGACTTTCTTGCCGTGTTATGGGGTACAATGAAGCCCCTGGCGAATTAAGGCGTACCAGAATGTACCGGTGCAATTGAAAATAAATACAACAACAACAACAACAACAACAACAACAACAACAACAAAGCCTTTAGTCCCAAACAAGTTGGGGTAGGCTAGAGGTGAAACCCATAAGATCTCGCAACCAACTCATGGCTCTGGCACATGGATAGCAAGCTTACACGCATCCCTGTCCATAGCTAGCTCTTTGGCGATACTCCAATCCTTCAGGTCTCTCTTAATGGACTCCTCCCATGTCAAATTCGGTCGCCCCCGCCCTCTCTTGACATCCTCCGCACGCTTTAGCCGTCCGCTATGCACTCGAGCTTATGGAGGTCTGCGATGAATATGCCCAAACGATCTCAGACGATGTTGGACAAGCTTCTCCTCAATTAGTGCTTCCCCAACTCTATCTCGTATATCATCATTCCGGGCTCGATCCTTCCTGTGTGGCCACACATCCATCTCAACATACGCATCTCCGCCACACCTAACTGTTGAACATGTCACCTTTTAGTCGGCCAACACTCCGCGCCATACAACATTGCGGGTCGAACCGCCGTCCTGTAGAACTTGCCTTTTAGCTTTTGTGGCACTCTCTTGTCACAAAGAATGCCAGAAGCTTGGCGCCACTTCATCCATCCGGCTTTGATTCGATGGTTTACATCTTCATCAATACCCCCATCCTCCTACAACATTGACCCCGAATACCGAAAGGTGTCCTTCCGAGGTACCACCTGGCCATCAAGGCTAACCTCCTCCTCCTTACACCTAGTAGTACTGAAACCGCACATCATGTACTCGGTTTTAATTCTACTAAGTCCAAACCCTTTCGATTCCAAGATTTGTCTCCATAACTCTAACTTCCTATTTACCCCCTTTCCGACTATCGTCAACGAGCACCACATCATCCACAAAGAGCATACACCATGGGTTATCTCCTTGTATATCCCTTGTCACCTCATCCATCACCAATGCAAAAATATAAGGGCTCAAAGCTGACCCCTGATGCAGTCCTATCTTAATCGGGAAGTCATCGGTGTCGACATCACTTGTTCGAACACTTGTCACAACATTATCGTACATGTCCTTGATGAGGGTAATGTACTTTGCCGGGACTTTGTGTTTCTCCAAGGCCCACCACATGACATTCCACGGTATCTTATCATAGGCCTTCTCCAAGTCAATGAACACCATATGCAAGTCCTTCTTTTGCTCCCTATATCTCTCCATAAGTTGTGGTACCAAGAAAATGGCTTCCATGGTCGACCTCCCAGGCATGAAACCGAACTG
>NW_025252389.1:0-2049 GCF_018294505.1 Triticum aestivum | reverse complement strand
GTGTACCTCAAATTGAAGATGCCCGGCCCCAAAGGAGTGATCACTGTCACCGGTGATCGGAAAAAGGCAGAAGAGTGCTTTCAGAAGGGCTCAAAGATTGCCGATTCCCAGGTGACAGCGGTCGAGTTCGAGGAATACAAGCAAAACGCAGATCCGAGTGACTTGCTGCGATCCAAGAAACCCGCCACAGAGTCTGCATTTCAGTCGTCCGGTGAGACGAAGCCTGTTCACATTCACCCGACCGACCCCGATGCAGCTCCGACCCGCATCTCCACAACACTCGACCCAAAATAGGAAGAAGCGCTCATCCAGTTCCTCCGTGAGAACTGGGACATTTTTGCATGGAAGCCCGCTGACATGCCAGGTGTTCCCAGGGGACTGGCTGAGCATCGCCTAAGAGTCGACTCATCTGCAAAACCAGTCAAAGAGCATCTTCGGCGGTCCGCCGTCCAGAAGAGAAAAGCCATTGGTGAGGAAGTGACTCGACTATTGGCGGCAGGATTTATCCGAGAGATATACCACTCCGAGTGGCTCGCTAATGTCGTCATGGTTCCTAAGAAGGACAAATCACTCCGAATGTGCATTGATTTCAAACACATCAACCGGGCCTGCCCGAAAGATCATTTTCCTCTCCCTCGCATAGATCAAATTGTTGACTCGACCGCGGGATGCGAGAGACTGTCTTTTCTAGATGCCTACTCCGGGTACCACCAGATCCGTCTGTACGGACCCGACGAGGTAAAAACAGCTTTCATCACTCCATTCGGGTGCTTCTGCTATATCACCATGCCATTCGGCCTCAAGAATGCCGGAGCCACATTTATGCGAATGATTCAGAAGTGTCTACTCACTCAAATCAGTCGGAATGTGGAAGCATATATGGATGATATCGTTGTCAAGTCACGAAAAGGTTCCGACCTGCTCGCTGATCTCGCCGAAACATTTGCCAACCTCAGAAGGTATGATATCAAGCTCAATCCATCAAAGTGCACATTTGGAGTTCCTGGTGGCAAGTTACTCGGTTTTCTCGTTTCCGAACGGGGAATCGACGCTAATCCAGAGAAGATTGGCACTATTCTCCGAATGAAACGCCCTGTGCGAGTGCACGATGTCCAGAAGCTTACTGGATGCTTGGCCGCATTAAGTCGATTCATCTCACGACTCGGTGAAAAAGCATTGCCTCTTTACCGACTAATGAAGAAGGCAGACAAGTTCGAGTGGACTCCAGAAGCTGATGCAGTGTTTGCCGAGCTAAAAGCTCTGCTCTCCACCCAGCCGGTGCTTGCTGCTCCAATCAGCAAAGAGCCTCTGTTGCTCTATATCGCAGCCACAGGACAAGTCGTCAGTACTGTGCTTACGGTCGAGCGGGAAGAAGAAGGAAAAGCTCTCAAAGTTCAGCGCCCAGTGTATTATTTGTCTGAAGTCTTGACTCCATCCAAGCAGAGATATCCTCATTATCAGAAGCTTGTGTATGGAATATACACGACCACAAAGAAGGTTGCTCATTATTTCTCTGATCATTCCATCACAGTCGTCAGCGACGCTCCACTATCAGAGATTTTGCACAACAGAGATGCAACTGGTCAAGTGGCCAAATGGGCGATTGAACTTCTTCCCCTTGATATCAAGTTTGAGGCAAAGAAAGCCATTAAGTCCCAGGCAATAGCAGATTTCCTCGCCGAGTGGATTGAACAGCAGCAGCCGACTGAAGTTCACTCGGAGCATTGGACCATGTTCTTTGATGGCTCTAAGATGTTGAATGGTTCCGGTGCTGGGGTTGTCCTGGTTTCCCCCAGAGGAGATAAGCTCAGATATGTGCTCCAGATTCACTTTGATTCCTCCAACAATGAGGCAGAATATGAGGCCCTCTTATATGGGTTGCGCATGGCCATTTCACTCGGCGTCCGTCGCCTGATGGTCTATGGCGACTCGGATTTAGTGGTCAACCAGGTGATGAAGGAGTGGGACGTGAGAAGCCCAGCCATGACTGGATACTGCAGTGCAGTGAGGAAGCTGGAAAAGAAGTTCGAGGGGTTGGAGCTCCATCAT
>NW_025252388.1:0-2049 GCF_018294505.1 Triticum aestivum | reverse complement strand
AAACTTGGAAACTTCACAACACAAAACTTAACAGAAAACTCGTAAGCTCCGTTAGTATAAGAAAGCAAATCACCACTTAGGTACTGTCAAGACAAGATTCACAATTTTTCTCACATGATGCCTACTGTAACCTATCATTTCTAAAATTTATATTAAGCAATATAAGCCATAGAAACTAGAAAACATGCAAACTATGCATCGAAAACAGAATCTGTCAAAAACAGGACACTCTGTAGTAATCTGTAGCTCTCGAATACTTATATAACTCCAAAAATTCTGAAAAATTAGGACAACATGAGCAATTTGTTCATTAATCTTCTGAAAAAGTAATCAGTATTTTATCATGGTTCTGCTAAAAAATAGAATTGTTTTCCCGAGCGCAAAAGTTTCTGTTTTTCAGCAAGATCAAATCAACTATCACCATAGATCATCCCAAAGGTCTTACTTGGCACTTTATTGAAACAAAAGCAATAAAACATGATTACTACAGTAGCATAATCATGTGAACACACAAAAACATTAGGTAAAGGTGTTGGGTTGTCTCCCAACAAGCGCTTTTCTTTAATGCCTTTCTAGCTAGGCATGATAATTTCAATGATGCTCACATAAAAGATAAGAATTGAAACATAAAGAGAGCATCATAAAGAATATGACTAACACATTTAAGCATAACCCACTTCCTATGCATAGGGATTTTGTGAGCAAACAACTTATGGGAACAATGAAGGAAATATGCCCTAGAGGCAATAATAAAGTTGTTATTTATATTTCCTTATATCATGATAAATTTTTATTATTCATGCTAGAATTGTATTAACTGGAAACTTAGTACATGTGTGAATACATAGACAAACTGAGTGTCACTAGTATGCCTCTACTTGACTAGCTCGTTAATCAAAGATGGTTAAGTTTCCTAACCATAGACATGAGTTGTCATTTGATTAACGAGATCACATCATTAGAGAATGATGTGATTGACTTGACCCATCCGTTAGCTTAGCACGATGATCATTTAGTTTGTTGCTATTTCTTTCTTCATAACTTATACGTATTCCTATGACTATGAGATTATGCAACTCCCGAATATCGAAGGAACACTTAGTGTGCTATCAAACGTCACAACATAACTTCCATAAAAAAACGTCACAACATAACTGGGTGATTATAAATATGCTCTACAGGTGTCTCCGATGGTGTTTGTTGAGTTGGCATAGATCGAGATTAGGATTTGTCACTCCGATTGTCGGAGAGGTATCTCTGGGCTCTCTCGATAATGCTCATCACTATAAGCCTTGCAAGCAATGTGACTAATGAGTTAGTTGCGGGATGATGCATTACGGAATGAGTAAAGGGACTTGCCGGTAACGAGATTGAACTAGGTATTGAGATACCGACGATCGAATCTCGGGCAAGTAACATACTGATGACAAAGGGAACAATGTATGTTGTTATGCGGTTTAACCGATAAAGATCTTCGTAGAATATGTAGGAACCAATATGAGCATCCAGGTTCCGCTATTTGAGTCTCGGTCATGTCTACATAGTTCTCGAACCCGTAGGGTCCGCACGCTTAATGTTCGATGATGATCGGTATTATGAGTTTATGTGTTTTGATGTACCGAAGGTAGTTAGGAGCCCCGGATGTGATCGCAGACATGACGAGGAGTCTCGAAATGGTCGAGACATAAAGATCGATATATTGGAAGGCTATGTTTGGACATCGGAAGGGTTCCGGATGAGTTCGGGCATTTACCGGAGTACCCCCCGGGGGGGGGGGGTTTACCGGAGCCCCCCGGGGAGTTATTGGGCCTTAATGGGCCTTACTGGAGAGAGGGGCGGCTAGGGCAGGCTGCACGGCCCCTCCCCCTTGGGTCCGAATTGGACTAGGGAAGGGGGGCGGCGCCCCCTTTTCCTTCTTCCTCTCTCCTCCTTCCCTCTTCTCCTACTCCAACTAGGGAAAGGGGGAATCCTACTCCCACCGGGAGTAGGACTCCCCCCTTGTACGCGCCATGAGAGGGCCGGCCCTCCCCTCCTCCACTCCTTTATATA
>NW_025252387.1:0-2049 GCF_018294505.1 Triticum aestivum | reverse complement strand
AAACTTCTCATGAACCAGTAACAAGAAATTCACATGTTAAAGCATAGACCATAAACTTTCTTGAAAACTAGCAAACTTCATTCTTAGTCATCAAACAAGTGCAATTCATCTTATTTTCAGGAAGGGTCTATGTCAGAGCTCTTATTTAGCAAACTTCACATACTCAACTATCATATAGTCTTCTACAATTGCTAACACTCGTGTAATACTAATGGTTATGGAGTTTTAATCGGACACTGAGAAAGATAGGGGCTTATAATGTTGCCTCCCAACGTATTCACCTTTGGGTGATGTCAACAATAATAGTTCATGCTAACTTACATCCAATTGGATATAAATATCAGGATCTTTCCAGCACGAGGTGCTTGCCAAAGGGTAAAATGAAAAAGGGAAAGGTGAAGATCACCTTGACTCTTGCATAAAAGTAAAAGATAGGCCCTTCGCAGAGGGAAGCAGGGATTTGCAGAGGTGCCAGAGCTCAATTTTGAAATAGAGATAAATAATTTTGAGAGGTATGATCTCATTGTCAAAATAACAACCAAGAGTTCCCAATATCTTTCATACTACATACATTATAGGCGGTTCCCAAACAGAAGGGTAAAAGTTTTTACTCCCCCTCCACCAACAATCATCAATCCATGGCTTGCCCGAAACAACGGGTGCCTCTAACTATCAAACCTAGGGGAGTTTTGTTTGCAACTATTTTTGATTTGATTTTGATCTTTTGGTCATGGGACTGGGCATCCCGGTTACCAGCCATTTTTCTCGTGCATGATGAGCGGAGTACACTCATCTTAAGAATAACCCACCTAGCATGGAAGATACTGACAGCCTCCAGTCGCTACATGAGCGATTCGGGCATACAAAATAGATTATTATTTGAAGGTTTAGAGTTTGGCACATGCAAATTTACTTGGAACGGCAGGTAAATACCGCATATAGGTAGGTATGGTGGACACTCATGGCAAAAACTGGGTTGAAGGATATTTGGAAGCACAAGTAGTATCTCTACTTGGTGCAAGGAATTTTGGCTAGCATGAGGGGGAAAGGCAAGCTCAACATGTTTGAATAATCCATGACAATATACTTTAACTGAGATATGAGAAAACATAACCCATTATGTGATCTTCCTTGTCCAACATAAACTCTTTAGCATGTCATATTTAACGAGTCCTCACAATTATAAAAGATGTCTAGGATAGTATATTTATATGTGAAATCTCTCATCCTTCAATATTCTTTCATGAATTGTTCAAATGACCAATACAATGCTTGCTAACCTTAAATAAACTTACTACCTCTACTTCTTAGATGTGAAGTCATTACTCCCAACAGGGTAAGCATATGAAACATATATAATTTCAGATTTATGACATTCAACTCATTCAACCATTTACTCGTAGGATATAAGTGAAGCACACGAGTAAATGAAAAACTACTCCCAAAAGATATAAGTGAAGATCAATGAGTAGTTAAGTAATTATGTCACTATGTGAAGACTCTCTCTCATTTAAGAATTTCAGATCTTGGCATTTTATTCAAACATAAAGCAAAACAAAATAAAATGACATTGCAAGGATAGCACAACTCATGTTAAGAAGCAAAAACCCAGGTTCAACCGATACTAACCGATAGTTGTTGAAGAAGAAAGGTGGGATGCCTAATGGGGCATCCCCAAGCTTAGATGCTTGATACTTCTTGAAATATTATCTTGGGGTGCCTTGGGAATCCCCAAGCTTGAACTTTTGTGTCTCCTTAATTCCTCTCATATCATGGTTTCTCTTTTTATCAAAATCTTCATCCACACCAAACTCAACAAGAACTCGTGAGATAGGTTAGTATAAACCAATGCAAAACCTTATCATTTTCTACTGTAACAAATCACTAAAATTATTATTCAACATTGCATACTAAATTTCTCTGCATATTTAATACTCCTATCCTCAAATAGAATCATTAAACAAGCAAACATATGCAAATAATGCAAACATAACAGCAATCTGCCAAAACAGTATAGTCTGTAAAGTATGCAAGATTCATCATACTTCC
>NW_025252386.1:0-2049 GCF_018294505.1 Triticum aestivum | reverse complement strand
AGCGGTGTGGAGGCACAATGCTCCCCAAGAAGCTGTTGGGGAACGTTGCAGAAAATTAAAATTTTTCTACGGTTTCACCAAGATCCATCTATGAGTTCATCTAAGCAACGAGTCATGGGAGAGAGATTTCATCTACATACCACTTTGTAGATCGCGTGCGGAAGCATTCGAGAGAACGGTGATGATGGAGTCGTACTCGCCGTGATCCAAATCACCGATGACCAAGTGCCGAACGGACAGCACCTCCGCGTTCAACACGTACGGAGCGGATGACGTCTCCTCCTTCTTGATCCAGCAAGGGGAAATGAGAGGTTGATGATGATCCAGCAGCACAACGGCGTGGTGGTGGATGCAGCAGAACTCCGGCAGGGCTTCGCCAAGCTGCTGCGGGAGGAGGACGAGGTGTAGCAGGGGGAGGGAGGCGCCAATGCACAAGGTGCGGTTGCCCTCCCCCCTTCCCTCCTTTATATAGGCCCCCAGGGGGGCGCCAGCCCTGGGAGATGCAATCTCCCAAGGGGGCGGCGGCCAGGGACGATGGAGTGCCCCCCAAGGCAAGTGGTGCGCCCCCCACCTAGGGTTTCCAACCCTAGGCGCAGGGGGGGCCAAGGGGGGGCGCACCAGCCCACTAGGGGCTGGTTCCCCTCCCACTTTAGCCCACAGGGCCCTCCGGGATAGGTGGCCCCACCCGGTGTACCCCCGGGACCCTTCCGGTGGTCCCGATACAATACCGGGTGACCCCGAAACTTTCCCGATGGCCGAAACAACACTTCCTATATATAATTCTTTACCTCCGGACCATTCCGGAACTCCTCGTGATGTCCGGGATCTCATCCGGGACTCCGAACAACATTCGGTTTGCTGCATACTCATATTCATACAACCCTAGCGTCACCGAACCTTAAGTGTGTAGACCCTACGGGTTCGGGAGACATGCAGACATGAACGAGAAGGCTCTCCGGTCAATAACCAACAGAGGGATCTGGATACCCATGTTGGCTCCCACATACTCCTCGATGATCTCATCGGATGAACCACGATGTCAAGGATTCAAGCAACCCCGTATACTATTCCCTTTGTCAGACGGTATGTTACTTGCCCGAGATTCGATCGTCGGTATCCCAATACCTTGTTCAATCTCGTTACCGGCAAGTCACTTTACTCGTACCGTAATGCATGATCCCGTGACCAGACACTTGGACACTTTGAGCTCATTTTGATGATGCACTACCGAGTGGGCCCAGTGATACCTCTCCGTTATCCGGAGTGACAAATCCCAGTCTCGATCCGTGTCAACCCAACAGACACTTTCGGAGATACCTGTAGTGCACCTTTATAGTCACCCAATTACGTTGTGACGTTTGGTACACCCAAAGCACTCCTACGGTATCCGCGAGTTACACGATCTCATGGTCTAAGGAAGAGATACTTGACATTGGAAAAGCTCTAGCAAACCGAACTACACGATCTTGTGCTATGCTTAGGATTGGGTCTTGTCCATCACGTCATTCTCCTAATGACGTGATCCCGTTGTCAATGACATCTAATGTCCATAGTCAGGAAACCATGACTATCTGTTGACCAACGAGCTAGTCAACTAGAGGCTTACTAGGGACGTATTGTGGTCTATGTATTCACACGTGTATTACAATTTCCGGGTAATACAATTATAGCATGAATAAAAGACAATTATCATGAACAAGGAAATATAATAATAATCCTTTTATTATTGCCTCTAGGGCATATTTCCAACAGTCTCCCACTTGCACTAGAGTCAATAATCTAGTTACATTGTGATGAATCGAACACCCATAGAGTTCTGGTGTTGATCATGTTTTGCTCGCGGAAGAGGTTTAGTCAACGGATCTGCGACATTCAGATCCGTATGTACTTTGCAAATATCTATGTCTCCATCTTGAACATTTTCACGGATGGAGTTGAAATGACGCTTGATGTGCCTGGTCTTCTTGTGAAACCTGGGCTCCTTGGCAAGGGCAATAGCTCCAGTGTTGTCACAGAAGAGTTTGATCGGCCCCGACGCATTGGGTATGA
>NW_025252385.1:0-2049 GCF_018294505.1 Triticum aestivum | reverse complement strand
CCTTGTTTGTCTATCCTGAAAGGTTACTGAGAGCGGGCCAATCATTGATGGTCACGAACAGCAACGCCTTTAGGTTAAATTCCTCCTGTTTGTGCTCATCCCACATACGTACACCGTTTCCATTCCACAGCTCTAAAAGTTCTTCAACTAATGGCCTTAGGTACACATCAATGTCATTGCCAGGTTGCTTAGGGCCTTGGATGAGAACTGGCATCATAATGAACTTCCCCTTCATGCACATCCAAGGAGGAAGGTTATACATACATAGAGTGACGGGCCAGGTGCTATGATTGCTGCTCTGCTCCCCGAAAGGATTAATGCCATCCGCGCTTAAAACAAACCATGCGTTCCTTGGCTCACTTGCAAACTCATCCCAGTAGTTTCTCTCGATTTTTCTCCACTGCGACCCATTAGCGGGTGCTCTCAACTTCCCGTCTTTCTTACGGCCCTCACAGTGCCATCGCACCAACTTGGCATGCTCTCCGTTTCTGAAAAGATGTTTCAACCGTGGTATTATAGGAGCATACCACATCACCTTCGCAGGAACCCTCTTCCTGGGGACTCGCCGTCAACATCACCAGGGTCATCTCGTCTGATCTTATACCATAATGCACCGCATACCGGGCATGCGTTCAGATCCTTGTACGCACCGCGGTATAGGATGCAGTCATTAGGGCATGCATGTATCTTCTGCACCTCCAATCCTAGAGGGCATACGATCTTCTTTGCTGCGGATGAAGGTTCAACATAGCGTGGATGTCATCAAAATGCAGGACGATTGTACGCCCGATGGAGTTATCCACAAAGCCCTTGCCCTCTGGCACCTTGGCCGCGAAAACTGGGTATGCCACATCATTCTCCCTGAGACGCCACTTCTCCAAAGAAAGAACACTGTCATGCAGACTCCGCGTAGCACCGGTTGCAACATTGAGCATATTTGTCGGTAGCATCGCCCTACCCGCCACATGCACCCTCCTCGAGATATCCTGCGGTGAAGGTGGCCCGTCCTGAGCACGGATCATACTCGGTGCCGGCTGGCTCGCACCCTTCTTAGTCTTTCTTTTGCGTGCCTTCTTCTTCTCCTGTAATGGGACCGAGTTCTGCTCACAGACCGCCTTCTTGAGTGTGTTGGGGCTGATAATATTTCGCACCTCGCCTATCTGAGGCTCAGTGAAGTCGGCAGCTGGAGGCGTCTCCTGAGAGCTGAACGCTAGACGGCGCCTGTTGCAACTTGGCTTCTCCGCGGTACGAGCTAGATCGCACACGTCTTTTGTTGGGTTTGGTTCTTGAGAAGGAGGCCCCATGAAGTCGCCATCGTACCCATGATCAGCAAAGTACTGATCGACGTTGCCAAATGTATCATCGTCGTCGTCGTCGTCGTTCTGATCCTGTGCCATATGCATGTTTGGATCCAGTGGCATAGGGATGTCCGGCACCGTTGCTGCGGTCTTGCCATGGGGCCGACTTGGCGCCGGCACGATTGACGGTGTTGTCTTTGGGGTGGTGTCCCCCGCCCCCAAACGAATCTGGCTCTTCGGCCAAAGCAGGGGCCAGCTCAGGCAGGCGCTGAGGGTCATCACGTCATCATCGTCGGCCCCGACGGGTCGAATCGGAGTTAACAAGTCGTCGCAGCCTGGCAGCACCCGAACCAGTTGAACCCTAAACAAGTTGGGTGGCATCTGGGTACCGTGGAACAAGGGGTTGCCTGGTTGAACGATTTTTCCCTTGGCGACATCGACCAACTCATTGTTCACGAAGTCGAGGAGAGTGCGCGGAATGTTGGCGGCACCCTGCGAAAACATGTAGGGCGCCAGGGATGCCCAGTCAAAGGCAAGGATATGAAGTCCTCGGCCGAGAGAGGCTTAATTAGTTACCGTGATGATGGCGTCGAGCTCGGCTAATGTCGACGCACCGCCAACAGCGGGCGTGCAGTTGACGGAGGTGCCGCTTGCTGCAGAGGTGCCGGCCGGCGTACACCCGGGTGCATTAAGCTCCCGTGCCGGCGTCGGAGACACCAATGTCGCCTCCGCCGGAGGCACCAATGGCCCC
>NW_025252384.1:0-2049 GCF_018294505.1 Triticum aestivum | reverse complement strand
GTCTTGAGCTTGCGTTGGTTTTCCTTGAAGAGGAAAGGGTGATGCAGGAATAGTAGCGTAAGTATTTCCCTCGGTTTTTGAGAACCAAGGTATCAATCCAGTAGGAGGCTCCTCAAAAGTCCCACGCACCTACACAAACAAACAAGAACTCGCAACCAACGCAATAAAGGGGTTGTCAATCCCTTCACACCACTTGTGAAAGTGAGATCTCATAGAGATAGTATGATAAGATAAATATATTTTTGGTATTTTATAATATAGATTGGAAAAGTAAAGATGCAAATAAAAGTAGATTGAAAACTTATATGATACTCCCTCCGTTCCTTAATATAAGGTGTATTATTTTTTCAAAAAGTCAAACTTGTCTTACTTTGACCAAGCTTATAGACAAAAATATCAATGTCTAGACTACCAAATCATTATCACTAGATTCCCCATGAAATATATTTTCATATTTTATATTTTTAGTATTGTAAATCTTTATATATTTTTCTATAAAGTTGGTCAAACATAGGTTATGTTTGACTTTTTGAAAAACTAATACACCTTATATTTAGGAATGGAGTGAGTAAAAGATAGACCCGGGGGCCATCGGTTTCACTAGTGGCTTCTCTCAAGATAGCATAAGTATTACGGTGGGTGAACTAATTACTGTCGAGCAATTGATAGAAAAGCGAATAATTATGAGATTATCTAGGCATGATCATGTATATAGGCATCACGTCTGTGACAAGTAGACCGACTCCTGCCTGCATCTACTACTATTACTCCACACATCGACCGCTATCCAGCATGCATCTAGAGTATTCAGTTCATAAAGAACAGAGTAACGCATTAAGAAAGATGACATGATATAGAGGGATAAACTCATGCAATATTCTTTTTATCCTCGATGGCAACAATACAATACGTGCCTTGCTCCCCCTGCTGTCACTGGGAAAGGACACCACAAGATTGAACCCAAAGCTAAGCACTTCTCCCATTGCAAGAAAGATCAATCTAGTAGGCCAAACCAAACTGATAATTCGAAGAGACTTGCAAAGATAACTTAATCACACATAAAAGAATTCAGAGGAGATTCAAATATTTCTCATAGATAAACTTGATCATAAACCCACAATTCATCGGATCTCGACAAACACACCACAAAAAGAGTTACATCGAGTAGATCTCCAAGAAGATCAAGGAGAACTTTGTATTGAGATCCAAAGAGAGAGAAGAAATCATCTAGCTAATAACTATGGCCCCGAAGCTCTGTGGTAAACTACTCACAACTCATTGGAGAGGCATTGGAGATGATGTAGAGGCCCTTCGTGATTGATTCCCCCTCCGGCGGAGCGCCAGCGAAGGCTCCAAGATGGAATCTCGCAGATACAGAAGGTTAAGGCAGTGGAATTAGGTTTTCGTTGGCTCCCCTGATGTTCTCGGGGTACGTGCGTATATATATAGGAGGAAGAAGTAGGTCGGTGGACGCCCGAGGGGCCCACGAGATAGGGGGCGCGCCCAGTAGGGGGGCGCGCCCTCCACCCTCGTGGCCACCTTGGTGGTTGCTTGACTTCCACTCCAAGTCCTCTGGATTACGTTCGTTCCAAAAATCACGCTCCCGAAGGTTTCATTCCGTTTGGACTCCGTTTGATATTCTTTTTCTTTGAAACACTGAAATAGGCAAAAAAACAGCAATACGGGTTGGGCCTCCGGTTAGTAGATTAGTCCCAAAAATGATATAAATGTGTAAAGTAAAGCCCATAAACATCCAAAACGGGTAATATAATAGCATGGAACAATCAAAAATTATAGATACGTTGGAGACGTATCAATGCGCGAGTGGGATGTTGTGAAATCATTGATCGAATCCCTTAAAAAATGGGACACGATCTCCACGTCAAAGAGACGTTCCTATGAAGGGGCGACCTCGAGCCGTGTATCAAGTCTTTATGTTTATAACCTGGCGTGGCCCTTCGCCAAAAGTTGTCAGTCAAGGATACTGTTCACACTCGAACGATTGTCCTTCGGGGATAAGTGAAACAGATAGGACGGACTTCGGACACG
>NW_025252383.1:0-2049 GCF_018294505.1 Triticum aestivum | reverse complement strand
AATAACATTGTTTATCTACCATAGACAACAAAAAAGGTGGCTTAGTTGGTTATTAGGCTCAATACGTATTGCATAGACCTGATCTGGTCGTTAGCACAGTCCTTTATTAATTAGTAGAACTTGGTAGTGGATATAATTTGGAATTTAATATATGTCCGTTTGGTGAAGGTCGTGTCAATGAACTCAATTGACGATTGTCTATTCTAGAACTTAGGTCGCCTCCTAACTTGTGTCGATCTGGATTTGCAGAAAGATCTCGCAACGAGAAATAAGTTTCCAATTGTTCTTTGATTAACATTATACATCTAGCACCTCTGCAAAAAATGTTTCTTGGGGGTTAACATTGTTCTATAAATTTAATTTGGATTGCAATATCCGGTAGATATCCCCACACCTGCTCGCGCACCTCATCTGAGGCGACTCGGGGGCAAACCGTACCCAGCTCCGTGTCTTCCCTCCATTCCAACCCTCCTATCCGCCACCGTCAGAGGTGCTCATCGACGCGGTCACATGGTAAAACTTTGGCGGGAATCCTGGCGGCTCCATCCCGCCTGAGAGCCTCGGCTTCTGAGGCGGCGACCTAAGCAACGCTGGCAGGTGGAGGTTGGCTACTTCTCCGCCGTGTATGTCGCATGAAGTCGGTGGGCGTCAGCTACTGCGGCATGTGGTCGCCATGGAGAAGCTTCGTCCCGAAGCCCTGATCTACTCTGATTCGTGCAGGATCCGGCCCCTGGTGGCTTCGGCAGCTGGTCCTTGGGGATTGGCTCTGCGGATCTTGTGGTTGACAGTGATTACGGGGAAAACTTTGGCCAGCACGGCGGACACACAGTAGATGCCGCCTTTGGGTGTTGTTCCCCTTGTTGGAGGCTTCGGTGATGTTCCCCGCCCTCCCACCCCTCCAAAGAGCTCAGGTGTGTAAGACAATAGGTTTAGGGAACCGGCTCAACCCTCTAGAGGTGGCCTATCTCATATATATATAACAAGGGGGTACAACGTTACATCGTACGTAATCATATACGTACACATATACAGGAGCTATACAGTCTAACACCCTCCCTCAATCTTAGCCACTTCCTAAAGAATCTAGAAGGGTAAGATTGCGCCGACAATGCACAAACTGTGGAAGAGGTAACGGCTTGGTGAAGATGTCTGCAAGTTGATCTTTGGAGGAGATGAACTTGATCTGTAGTTGCTTCTGAGATACCCGTTCCCGTACAAAATAATAGTCCACTTCGATGTGTTTCGTTCGGGCATGAAATACTGGATTAGCAGATAGGTATGTAGCACCGATGTTATCACACCAAAGAATAGGAGACTGTGATTGAGATATACCCAACTCCTGAAGTAAAGACTGCACCCAGATAACCTCTGCAGTTGCATTAGCCACAACCTTATACTCAGCTTCAGTACTGCTACGTGAAACAGTAGCTTGTTTCCGAGCACTCCAGGCGATCAAAGTAGAGCCAAAGAACACAGCATAGCCCCCCGTGGATCGCCTGTCATCCGGACTGCCAGCCCAATCTGCATCAGAATATGCTGAAATGATCCCAGAGGGATTCGGCCGAATGTGTAATCCATAGGACAATGTGAAACGAATGTAACGCAAGATGCGCTTAACTGCAGACCAATGAGCATCACGTGGTGCATGGAGATACTGACATACTCTGTTGACAGCAAATGAAATATCTGGACGGGTGATCGTCAAGTACTGCAACCCACCAACAATACTTCTGTACTGTGTCGCATCAGCAGAGGGAAGGAGCTCACCATCTATAGCAGTAATCCTGTCAGTAGCAGACATAGGTGTAGTAGTTGGTTTGCACTTAAGCATTCCAGCTCGCTGCAGCAAGTCCAAACAGTACTTCTTTTGTGTCATAACAAGACCATCAGAGAGAGAAGCGACTTCCACACCAAGAAAGTAGTGAAGCTTCCCAAGATCTTTGACTGCAAAATCAGCACCAAGGGACCGAACAAGAGCAGAAGCAGCCGACTGAGAAGAACTGACAAGTATAATATCATCCACATAGACCAGCAGATACATGATAACTT
>NW_025252382.1:0-2049 GCF_018294505.1 Triticum aestivum | reverse complement strand
GTGCTGTTGTTCCGTTGAATTTTAATGCATTCCTTGAGAAAGCTAAGTTGAAAGATGATGGTAGCAATTACACGGACTGGGTCCGTAACCTGAGGATTATCCTCATTGCTGCACAGAAGAATTACGTCCTGGAAGCACCATTGGGTGCTAGGCCTGCTGCAGATGCAACTGACGATGTTAAGAACGTCTGGCAGAGCAAAGCTGATGACTACTCGATAGTTCAGTGTGCCATGCTTTACGGCTTGGAACCGGGTCTTCAACGACGTTTTGAACGTCATGGAGCATATGAGATGTTCCAGGAGTTGAAGTTGATATTTCAAGCAAATGCCCGGATTGAGAGATATGAAGTCTCCAATAAGTTCGATAGCTGTAAATTGGAGGAGAATAGTTCTGTTAGTGAACACATACTCAAAATGTCTGGGTATAATAATCACTTGATTCAACTGGGAGTTAATCTTCCTGATGATAGTGTCATTGACAGAATTCTTCAATCACTGCCACCAAGCTACAAGAGCTTCGTGATGAACTATAATATGCAAGGGATGGACAAGACTATTCCTGAGCTCTTCGCAATGCTAAAGGCTGCGGAGGTAGAAATCAAGAAGGAGCATCAAGTGTTGATGGTCAATAACACCACCAGTTTCAAGAAAAAGGGCAAAGGGAAGAAGAAAGGGAACTTCAAGAAGAACAGCAAACAATTTGCTGCTCAAGAGAAGAAACCCAAGTCTGGACCTAAGCCTGAGACTGAGTGCTTCTACTGCAAGCAAATTGGACACTGGAAGCGGAACTGCCCCAAGTATTTGGAGGATAAGAAGGATGGCAAAGTGAACAAAGGTATATGTGATATACATGTTATTGATGTGAACCTTACTAATGCTCGCAGTAGCACCTAAGTATTTGATACTGGTTCTGTTGCTAATATTTGCAACTCGAAACAGGGACTACGGATTAAGCGAAGATTGGCTAAGGACGAGGTGACGAAGCGCGTGGGAAATGGTTCCAAAGTCGATGTGATCGCGGTCGGCACGCTACCTCTACATCTACCATCGAGATTAGTTTTAGACCTAAATAATTGTTATTTGGTGCCAGTGTTGAGCATGAACATTATATCTGGATCTTGTTTGATGTGAGACGATTATTCATTTAAATCAGAGAATAATGGTTGTTCTATTTATATGAGTAATATCTTTTATGGTCATGCACCCTTGAAGAGTGGTCTATTTTTATTGAATCTCGAAAGTAGTGATACATATATTCATAATGTTGAAGCCAAAAGATGCAGAGTTGATAATGATAGTGCAACTTATTTGTGGCACTGCCGTTTAGGTCATAACGATGTAAAGCGCATGAAGAAACTCCATACTGATGAACTTTTGGAATCACTTGATTATGAATCACTTGGTACTTGCGAACCGTGCCTCATGGGCAAGATGACTAAAACGCCGTTCTCCGGAACTATGGAGTGAGCAACTGATTTATTGGAAATCATACATACTGATGTATGTGGTCCAATGAATATTGAAGCTCGCGGCGGGTATCGTTATTTTCTCACCTTCATATATGATTTGAGCAGATATGGGTATATCTACTTGATGAAACACAAGTCTGAAACATTTGAAAAGTTCAAAGAATTTTAGAGTGAAGTGGACAATCATCGTAACAAGAAAATAAAATTTCTACAATCTGATCGTGGAGGAGAATATTTGAGTTACGAGTTTGGTTTACATTTGAAACAATGCGGAATAGTTTCGCAACTCACGCCACCCGGAACACCACAACAAAATGGTGTGTCTGAACATCATAATCGTACTTTATTAGATATGGTGCGATCTATGATGTCTCTTACTGATTTACCGCTATCGTTTTTGGGTTATGCTTTAGAGACAGCCGCATTCACGTTAAATAGGGCACCATCAAAATCCATTGAGACGACGCCTTATGAACTTTGGTTTGGCAAGAAAACAAAGTTTTCGTTTCTTAAAGTTTGTGTCTGCGATGCTTATGTGAAGAAACTTCAACCAGATAAGCTCGAATCTAAATCGGAGAAAT
>NW_025252381.1:0-2049 GCF_018294505.1 Triticum aestivum | reverse complement strand
ATTTTTTTTTTGAATTTTTTTTTCAAAAAATGATACGTAATATGATCGGGAAGTTTGAAATATTTTTCAAAATTTCATCATAGTCATGAACATGAACAAAGTCCTAGACATCAACAAGGTATAACAGGATTGATATGCTAGATATATCAACAAGTGCCTGTGAAGTGAGCTGTTGCTGGGGTTGGATAGAACTCTGAAGTTAAGCGTGCTTGGGCTGGAGTAGTGTGAGGATGGGTGACCTTTCGGAAAGTTTGACCACGGAATGCGATTTGACCTGAGATTAAGCCATAGTGAACTGAGATTAAGAAAAATTAAAAAAAAATTTAAAAAAATTGAAAAAAAATTAAAAAAATTTCTGAACAAAATTTAAAAAAAATTTGAAAAAAAATATTACTAATGGCGCACTTCTATGTGGTGCACCATTAGTATACCAGATACTAATGGCGCACCATGGGCTATACTAATGGCGCACTACATGGTGCGCCATTAGTATATGGTATACTAATGGCGTGCTAGTAATGGCGCACCGGTAGTGCGCCATTAGTAGGCAAAACCGGTGCACCATTAGTAGGCCTTTTCTAGTAGTGTGAGCTCTGCCTCCCGCCGGTGCCTTGCCACCATGGACTCCTCACCCCGTGCCGGATCCGGCAAGATCCGGCCAGAGGAGGACCTCCCGCCCCGGATCCGCCATCTCTGGCCACCGCATGCTCGCCGGAGTCGCCGCCTCGCCATCGTCGCTGACCGGCCTCCCCTACCTCGTGGGCCCAGCCTCATTCCAGCCCAGATCCCGCCGACCGACCCTGCGAGCTCCAGACCGGACCGGCCGGTACGGCTGAACAGGCCCGGTCTAACCCGCCCTGCCCGAACCGCCGCAACCGCCCAGTTTTTCAGCCTCAACCCCGAGCCAGCCCAATAGGCCCTAGGTGAGCGTCGCCTCGCTATGCCTTGCCCCGGGTGACATATTTTATCATGCGCTCATCTGTTTTCTTTCTGAAACTGCTAAGTCCCTGAGATTTCATCAGCATGTATGCATCTTTGTCATGCCATACATTTGTGCATCTAGTTACTGTAATCTTTGTTGTAGAAGTGCTAAATGATATAAACTGCTCGAAACTGCTATAACTTGCCCTTTTGTTTTTATATCTTTTTGTGTGATTTTCTTTTGAGCATCATGTCAACATGTTTTAGGAGCATAATCATGCGATATTTGCATTGGTACAATCCATTTATTTTGATATATGCCCTGTGGTGAGTGCAACAAGCTTGTGAAGTGGGCTACTTGCTGTTAATGTTTTGCCAAGTCTGAATCTGTTATATCATGTTGCTATGTTTGCTTGATGCTACCATCAATTCCATGCATAATCTGGAGATGCTGAGTTGACATGTTTTGATAGAAATGTTATGCTCTATCATGACACGTGATTTGATCACATATGTATGTCCTGTAGCATGTGTTTTCATTGCTATGAACATGCCTAAGTGATGTTCCAGTTTTTCTGTTAACTTCATGATGCCATGTTGTGAGCTATATCTCTTTTGATGATGCTCAAATTACATGAATTGAAGTATCCTATGAGTACTTTGTCCACAATCTATGGTTGATAATTTTGGACTTTATATGAACTCTGTTCCAAGCTTGCAAACATGCTATGATAATGTAGTTGTTTTACACTTGCTGAAACTGTTACATTATTCAAACTTGTCTCGGTGGTTCCTACTAATCTATGATCCATATGCATATGATGCCTGGATGTTATTTGCTCTTTGTTATGTGTAATTTGATTCCATGCGCTTGGTTTCTATGTATAGTTGTTGTAGCATCTTTGTTTCATGCCTCCAACATGTCATCATTTTAACTCTGCTCATGCATATGCCCTGTTTTCAGTCATAATCTGTGTTATCAAGTGGCTTTTTGCATTATCATTTTGGATTAATATTGATGCCTATGGACCTAAACCTTAATGATATTTGAAGTATGTAATCTATACTTCAAGTTCATATCAAGTTTATGTTCGCTTGGTTCCTGTAGCATGTTGTTTTGATGATTGC
>NW_025252380.1:0-2050 GCF_018294505.1 Triticum aestivum | reverse complement strand
TTCTATGGACACTCATGCATGCATCTAGATGGTCAACTTTCTCCCTTTTGCTAGCCCAAAAATCCCAACAAGTAAAAACTTGTTTCTAACACCTTCAACCAAAGTTTTTCCAGTGAGTCCACCATATCTACCTATTAGCTTTATGCTATCCCAAGTATGTTTATCATGATATTTGTGTTATCTATACCTCTGAATGAAAATGATTATGTTATTCATTGTAATGGTAAAAGTTGGTTAAAATAGCTCTCACGAACTTGATGCACATTTTATTATCATAGTATGAAATAAATATGACCCATTGTGATTAAAATTATGATGCTAGTGGCTTGATAAAATGTTTGAGGTTGGGAGTTATCCCATATGTGCTGTCACATGCAAAGCTTTCAACATGCTCCTTCATTTATTTAGTTGATATCATGTACTTTTGTTTATGGATGCCTATCATGGTGAAATAATGTGGAAATAAAGTGAGTTTAAATAAGTTTGTATAAATGGTTAGAGAGAAGCCCGGGCCACTAATCTAAGCCATGCATCATTCATGGTGGAAATTTACTTACATGCTATGGTGAACCATCTATGATACACCCCACAATAAAAAGCCAACACCAAGTGGTAAATAAAAAGGGTGTTGAGATTGTTCATTTGTTTGTTTGTCTTGTTGTTTTGATGTGGGCTTGATCCATATCATGGGACAAGAGGTACCCCAGTTGAGGCTCTTAATGATACCATTATAGATAGCTTAAATTTGCTTTGTGTCCCAAGTTGAGTAACCATGGCGTAGGTACTTGTATTCAAGGGGCATGAGACATCCAACCTTTACTTTGTCAAGCACACTACCCATATTTGCTTTCACATTAAACTTTAGTCATTCAAACTGCTCTCGGCTAGCTACCAAGCTTTCAACCTGCTCTCGGCTAGCTATCAAGGCCGGCGGTGGCGGCGCTGTTTGCGTCGTTCCCTTCTTGAAGGCATCGCCGTGGAGAAGTTCAAGGCCACACTATGCTACCTCCGGGGGAAACCCTAGATCAGTAGATCAAATGACGGCGACTCTATGGTGTCGTTTCCCTCTTGGGGGCGTCATTCGTGAAGGTGTATACGGACCGAGGGACCAGTGGAAGGCTTTTTGGTGGAGCGGTGTTTCAGCTTACACATTGCTGGCGGCGGATCTCGGCGGCATGGCGCCGACGTCTGATGCGCGAAGATGGACTTGCGCAGGGAGGTGGCGCTGTCTGGCATCGTGGTGGTGTCGACGGCAGCTAGACCGGGCAAGGTTGATGCAACAGTACAACACTGAAGATGGATTGGTGGCAGGTGGCTGCGGCGGCCTCATACCCGGCAGGCGTCCTGGTTGAGAAGTGCGCCGGACTGGTGGGTGCCCCATACCCGGCAGGCGTCCTGGTTGGGACCTCAGGTCTTAGATGGTAGGTTTGGCTGTGAGGTCTGTGTATTAGGCTCAAAATATCAACATCCCTTCATCTACTGTATAGGAGTAGCGACAGATGTTGCCTAGACGGTGGCTTTAGTTTTACTGTTGTATGACTTTGTAAGGTCTTGTGTGAATTTTTAATAAAAATGGTTGCATGCATCGTCCAAATGCTGAGGCCGGGGTCCTCCTCCTTTTCTAAAAAAATCCTAGGTGATTGCATGGGTGTACAGTATAGTAGAAAGTACACGGCTTTGTATGTGAGGGCCTTGGATTTTCTGATAGAAAGAAAGAAGGGAGGACGTTGGCCTTTAGAAAATCAAAGGTTCGACAAATAATCGTTCATGTCTTGTGCTAAGTATAATAAAAAGGAAGAGATCATGTCTTATGGTGGTTACAATCATAAAATGTTGCCACCCACTGGGTAATATTGTTCATCTGCCTGGTACGCTCAACATTAAAAATTTCATCCGTTATTCTGCGTGAGATGCTGTTATGTTGTGCAAAAAAATTAAAATCCATTGAAAAGTTATCAAACAGTTACCATGCCTTGTGGAATAATCCAGTCAAAATAATAATAACATTGGAATGGCTTATGAATTGTAGCCACATGTGTCAATTTTGCCA
>NW_025252379.1:0-2050 GCF_018294505.1 Triticum aestivum | reverse complement strand
GGCCAGACCCACAGCAAGATCCCCTCCGAGTAGACACGTCGCGTCCGTTTCCCCCCTCCAGGTGCCGGCGGCGGCGCCGTCCGTGAGGGGGGCACACCCCAGACACGCGTGCGAGGCGTTTGCAACCGCCACAACACTTCCAGACTTGTGAGAGGCCGCCTACGCAAGATTTGGCGGCATGCTAGCCCCCGGGGGCCGCCGGCCACAGCCGTAGACGCGCGAAGGGCAATCCGCGTAGAGGGAATTTTTCGGATACTTCTCCATCACCAAAAATTATAAAAAAATACCATCATTCCTATAGCACATGTGCCCACGTCGTGCCAAAAAACTCATGATTTTATCGCGCTCCGAGTATTTAGTAATATTGAAGCCGCATCCTTACCGCAGAACGTCTACTACCGTGTCATCGCCGTCCGTGAGGGGGGCCACGCCCCGAAGACGCGTCCCGCCTCTTCGGACATGCCACCACACAACCCCGCATGTATGAGGGACCGGTGCGATGCTCCGGTGGCATTGCTACCCCCAGTGTCCCCGTCCCGCCTAACCCTGTAGCGTTTGACCATGGGATCTCGCCCTTTGTCTTTGCACAGACGGGCTTTGACCAGTGGACCTCCCCACCCGGTTGTGTTAGGTTAGCCCATAGGAACACTTTGGAGCAACATCCGGTCCAGACCCACAGCAAGATCCCCTCCGTGTAGACCCGACGCGTCCGTTTCCCCCCTCTAAGTGCCAGCGGCGGCGCCGTCCGTGAGGGGGGCACACCCCGGACACGCGTGCCGGGCGTTTGCAACCGCCACAACACTTCCAGAGTTGTGAGAGGCCGCGTACGCAAGATTTGGTGGCATGCTAGCCCCCGGAGGCCGCCGGCCACAACCGTAGATGTGCGAAGGGCAATCCGCGTAGAGGGAATTTTTCGGATACTTCTCCATCACCAAAAATTATGAAAAAATACCATCGTTCCTATAACACATGTGCCCACGTCGTGCAAAAAAACTCATGATTTTATCGCGCTCCGAGTATTATTAATATTAACGCTGCATCGGTACCGCAGAACGTCTACTACCATGTCATCGCTGTCCGTGAGGGGGGGCCACGCCCCGGAGACGCGTCCCGCCTCTTCGGACATGCCACCACACCACCCCGCATGTATGAGGGCCCGGTGCGACGCTCCGGTGGCATTGCTACCCCAGTGCCCCCGTCCCGCCTAACCCTGTAGCGTTTGACCACGGGATCTAGCCCTTTGACTTTGCACGGACGAGCTTTGACCAGTGGACCTCCCCATCCGGTTGTGTAAGGTCAGCCCATAGGAACACTTTGGAGCGACATCGGGGCCATACCCACAGCAAGATCCACTCCGTGTAGACCCGACGCGTCCGTTTCCCCCCTCCAGGTGCCGACAGCGGCGCCGTCCGTGAGGGGGGCACACCCCGGACACGCGTGCCGGGCGTTTGCAACCGCCACAACACTTACAGACTTGTGAGAGGTTGCCTATGCAAGAGTTGGCGGCATGCTAGCCCCCGGAGGCTGCCGGCCACAGCCGTAGATGCAGGAAGGGCAATCCGCGTAGAGGGAATTTTTCGGATACTTCTCCATCACCAAAAATTATGAAAAATTACCATCATTCCTATAGCACATGTGCCCACGTCATGCAAAAAAACTCATGATTTTATCGCGCTCCGAGTATTTAGTAATATTGACGCCGCATCGTTACCGCAGAACGTCTACTACCATGTCATCGCCATCCGTGAGGGGGGGCCACGCCCCGGAGACGCGTCCCGCCTCTTCGGACATGCCACCACACCACCCCGCATCTATGAGGGCCCGGTGTGATGCTCCGGTGGCTTTGCTACCCCCAGTGCCCCCGTCCCACCTAACCCTGTAGCGTTTGACCACGGGATCTAGCCCTTTGACTTTGCACGGACGGGGTTTGACCAGTGGACCTTCCCACTCGGTTGTGTTAGGTCAGCCCATAGGAACACTTTGGAGCAACATCCGGTCCAGACCCACAGCAAGATCCCCTCCGTGTAGACCCGACGCGTCCGTTTCCCCC
>NW_025252378.1:0-2050 GCF_018294505.1 Triticum aestivum | reverse complement strand
GCGGCTCCGTCACCTCTCCCGGAACCTACGGCAATCACGAAACGGGTACTAACGTGAAAACCAACACATGCACAGAAACTTTGCCAAATATTTCCCAAATAAATCCCATAAAAAAACTAGACAAAATTTTAAGAATGTCAGAAAAAGAATCACTCAAAAATACCTTTTTATTAAAAAGTTATAAAGGTTTCTGTCCAGGGACCTTTCTGTAATGAAACAGAAAAGTTCCAGGGTTTTAACTGAGAAAACAGAAAACGGTTCGTTTGGAAATGCGCAAGCGCAAGAGAGAAGACGTATTTTGCCCGAAGGCGTCCCGCATGTCAGGTTTGAAAAGGCTCGCCGGCGCCCGAAGACGGCGGTGGACGCCGGCGTCGAACCACGGCGAGTTAGGAGAAACGGAGGGTACCAAGAGCTTCGGTGTCTTCTTCCGCGTCGGTGGGTGGTGGACTCGTCCAACGGGGAGCACCACGTCGACGGCGACACTATCTCCGGCGGACGGCGGCTCGGGTGAGGATGGGGAACTCCGGTGGAGGGCTGCAAGCTTCAAATTGAAGTGCGGGTCAGAACGAGAGATGCATGGTGAAGTTACTGGCAAGAGAATGGAGGCTGCGGAGCACACACGGGGGCGAATCGGCTGGATCCCGTGGCGGGTCGCGGCGGCCGGAGTCGAGGAAGGAGACCTCCTCGGGGCTCTTCCAGTGGCTAGGCGTGCTCTAGAGGAAGTGCAGGGCTGGTGGGTGCTCGAGTTGAAGCTAGGGACCTCTATTTATAGGCAGATCGACGGGGTGGCCGTGAACGGAGAATCTCCGGCGAGCGATTACGGCGGAGCAGTGGGTTGGCAGAGGGTTTGAGCGGTCGGGCAGCATCGGTGGATGTTACGGGACTCGTTTTGCAGCTAAACGGAGCTGGCCCTGGCGTAATGGCGTCTGCCCACGGTGAGGTGACCGCACGGGCTCAACGGCGGCAGAGAGCGCGCTCCGCGCCCTGCGGTTCACGACGAGAGCGGCAGCGCATTCGGGGGAGTGGACGGCCACGCGGCGGGCTCCGGTGGTTTGGGCGGCGCTGGGTGGAGTCGTCGGCGCCGTGTCTCCCGCTGGCGTCCGCAAAGCCGCCGCCGGCGTTGGTCACGGGGCGGCGCACCTCCTGCTGCCCGTCACCGACGCCCGCAAGGTGCCAGGCGCTCGTGCGGTGCAGGAACAAGTGGGCGAGGACGAGGAGCAAGGCGACGCGGCAGTACTGGCGAGATCGATGCCCGTTTCTGAAGAAAACGACAGCAAGCACTGAACTGAAACTCTGAAGTTACTGAAACTTGACGGTGACCATGCATTGCAGGTGTTCGACAGTAGGTTTTGGTAAAGATGTAAATTTTGCTGGAGCTGTAACTTGGTGAGATGACCACTCAAAGCACCCAGGGGCTGCATGAATTTATTTGGAATTTTTGGAGAAGGTTTTGAATGAATTTCACCAAATTTGCCAAATCTGGTCCAAACTTGCAGCTGATGTAGTTTGAAAATTTTGAACTGGAGACCAGTGGATCTTCATGGTTCTAGGTTGAGGGTTCAAAGGACTAGGAGGGGAAAGAAGTTTGGTGGTAAAAGTCCAAACAGAAAATGGAGTTCCTTTGTAAATCTACAAGAGGTAGAATAGAAGGCAGAAAATATTTGAATAGAATTTGAATGGAAAATAAATACATGGGGAGGTTCAACTTGCTGGATTTGATGTAAATCATGATCCAGAGGTGAGGGAGTGTTTAGGAGAGAGGATTTGCACTTATGCCATGGCAAGAAGGAATAGTTGAAAGTGGCAAAGTACCTTCCAAAAGCCATAGTGCAAATTCAGAAAAAGGTTTTCAAAAGTTCTTTTCCCAAATGAAAAAAAAACATTTTGTCTTGAGTCCAAATGAAGAGCAAGAACTCCCAAGGTCAAAGGCAGATCTTGGGTGAATCCAAATAAAATTTTTGCCATAAAGAAAATATATGAGAGGGAGAGTTCTCTTGAAGAAATTTTTTTAAATCACTCCCCTCAAGTCAAATAAAATCTTTTCAAAAAA
>NW_025252377.1:0-2050 GCF_018294505.1 Triticum aestivum | reverse complement strand
TTAAGTTGATGTTTTAATCAGAACAAGGAAAGGCACTTTAAAAGGCCATATTTGAAATTGAAATTTGAATCTTTGATTCAAATTTGTTCAAACCCTTCTGGTTTTAGTTGCATTAGCCCAACACACTCATATTGCCATGTTTCATGCATGCATCATATTGTTGCATATTGTTTGGTGATGTTTGTGTATCGATGTCCTTTGCGACAGGATCTGTTCCCGAGGAGTACCGTGATTACCCTAACGAAGAACCGTATCCGTGCAACGAACCATCAGGCAAGCAACCAACCATTTGATCATATCGATACAATCCCATGTTCTCGCTCCTGCTCTCTTTTACTGCATTAAGACAACGCGATTCAAACTGCTGTGTGCTATGGTAGTTGAACCCATTTCCTCTGCATGACCTGTCATTGCCACAGTAACTAGATGAAACCCACTAGCATGTGTAGGAGTTGATTGAGCCATATGTATGTGTTGTTCCTACCTTGCTATGCCTGCTATGCTTAGAGTTCTGTCAGGTCTGGTTCATCTGGGTGATGGGCTAGAGTGAAATGATTATGTCAGTAATGAGAGTGGTGTGGTGAACACGATTTGGTAAAGGTATCGATGAGAGGCCATGTAGGAGTACATGGTGGGTTGTTTCATTGAAGTCGACCTTAAGCACTGAGATCTGTATGTGTGATTTAAGAATCAGCTACTACCATGCATTGGGCCCGAAACCAATGGACCCTCTCGACTTCTTATTCACCCTAGTTCTCCGTCCAGGAGTTGCAAGTAGTTTCTGGTGTTTGTAGCCTACTGGAGGCCGTGGACAGCGCTGACCGTAGGGGTGGGCTGTGATGCGGTAGGTACGTGGCACGGTGTACCGAATACCCGTTAGGTATCTCGGGAACCCTGTTCACATCGTTCGGGGCCGTATGGGAAACCTCGGCCGGACTCCCTGCGGATGGAACCTGAATAGGCGATAAACCTGGACTGGTGGCTTAGGTGATTAGGTAGGTCGTGGCCGACACCCACGTTGGGCTTCCGCTTGAAGGTTGCCGAGTACATGTCGTGTAAACGACGATAAGTGGTGAGAGCGTGTATGAAGAAGTACACCCCTGCAGGGTTAACATGATCTATTCGAATAGCCGCGTCCGCGGTAAAGGACTACTTGGTTGCCTATACAGTTCATAGACAAGTAAATGGAAACTATTAAAAGCCTCAAGATAAGTGTGAGTGCCGAGGATGGCTCTTCCGTAGGAAGACGGGGGTGGATCCTCGGTAGTGTATTGAAGTGGTGAATAGTGGACTCGTGTGCGCAAAACTATTTCAAATGGAGTATCGTAGGATAGTCTAGCCAGGAGTCAAAGCTGGCTTGCTGCAATAACTCCACCAACCCTTCTTGATACTATGCATGTATGTAGGATCTGATGTAAGTCTTGCTGAGTACCTTTGTACTCATGTTGCTATAATCTACATTTTTACAGAAGACGCTGCAACCCCTTCTGATGGGTTCTATGTAGACGTTGACATCAACGAGTAGGCTAAAGACCCAGGTGGTGACCCTGAGCTTGTGATGGACCACATAGTATAGTTAGGCTTCCAAGCCTCTTTTATTTTAATAGTTGTCTGTACTCAGACAAGTTACTTCCGCTGTTGGCTTGTATGACTGTATGACTTGTATGTTGGGTCGTGAGACCCGTACCTGTGTGTATGATATGTATGGCTCCCTGAGCCTTAAATAAAGTACTTGTGTCATAGAGTCATGTTGTGATGCTTCGTTGTATTTGCACATATCGAGCATATTGTGTGTATGTTTGAAATGCTTGGTATGTGTGGGATCTGACTATCTAGTTGTTTATCTTTAGTAGCCTCTCTTACCGGGAAATGTCTCCTAGTGTTACCGCTGAGCCATGGTAGCTTGCTACTGCTCTGGAACACTTAGGCTGGCCGGCATGTGTCCTTCTTCGTTCCTGTGTCTGTCCCTTCGGGGAAATGTCACGCTTTGAGTACCTGAGTCCTGTTAGCCCGCTACAGCCCGGTTTACCGGAGTCCTGCTAGCCCAGTG
>NW_025252376.1:0-2050 GCF_018294505.1 Triticum aestivum | reverse complement strand
GATGCGATAACTTTGTGCATGTAGCTCCGATTCGCGCGTATAATATGTCAAATTGTTCGTCTCGTGATGCTCTTCATTTTGTTCAATTGCACCATTTTCATTAGAGGTCATCTTGATGCCCAAATCTTCGTTGGAAGAGGGCTAGTTGCTGTTAATCTCTGGTTCTTATCAGAACTTGGAGATTTGTCATTTTTGTATCTTTTATTCTGTGCATCTTTTGAGCATGAGCTCTACATGTGTTTTGAAGTATGCCATGCCATCTTTCCAGTGGTATAGTCCATGTATTTTTGTGATCTATGTGGTGACTAGCACAAGCATGCAAAGTAGGTCCCGTAATATTTCTGATTTCAGGGACTTAGTGATTTCTCTAAGTCTTTGTCTGCTGTAATTTTGTTGCCATGTAAACTTGATGCTACAGAGAGATCCATGCATATTTTGGAGATGTTCAGTAAGGATGTTTTGTAGCTATAGTTGTAATTGATCCATTCCTGCAATTGTTTGCAATTTTAGAGCACCATAGCATGACTCAATCTTGCTCTACTTTTGCTATAAAATATTTCTGGCAGATTCTTAACATGACATGCATTTTTGCCAAGCTTATTGTAGTTGATCCATACATGCTATGCAATTGTTCTTGCCATGGATAGCTTCTTAAACATGCCATCTTGCTGTAGGTATGCTTGGTTTTTCATGCATTGCTCTGTAGTGAGTGCATCAAGCTCACAAAGAGGCCTACATATCAATATTTCTGCCATGCTCTGTTTTCTGCCAAGTCTGAAACCTGATAACGAAACTTGCTATGTTTACATGCTTGCCATCATATCTTCTGGTTCTTTTTGGCTTATGGTCAGTAAGGGACTTTTGTCATGTGCATTTAGTAGAACACTACCATGCCTTGTTTTGCTATGTTAAGTTCCTGTAGCATGTTGATTTCGTGCTCTGAACATTGCTACCTGATGCTGATTTCTGCCATGTCCAGTTTTTCACTAAGTCTGTGAACCTGTAATCTTTTGCACTATTGCCATGCCTATTTGAGCTTGATATGTTGTGAACTAGCAGTAGCTCAGTGTTCATCTTTTGTCAAGCATCTCCTGTAGATTACTTCCATGTGCTTTGTTGCTATGTTGGGATGCTGTAGTATTGTTACTTGTTGTATTTTAAGTGCTATCTTGCTGTTTATCGCAGATTATTGTCATTCTTGTTTTGCTTGCCATTTGCAAACCGTGCATCCGATTCCGGTGATCTTTATATCGATTTCGACCGAAATCATCTCATCTTTCCAGTGGCATGCTTGGTTTGCAAATTTACTGCCATGTTCATCATTTTCCTTCCGGAGCACGCATATGCATCGCATATCATAACTTGCATATCATATATGTCTTGCATCATGTTGCTTGCGCATTTCTCGTTGTTGATTGTCGTTCCATTTGTTTGTATTCTTGTCTTGGGTAGAGCCGGGAGACGAGTTCGTGAACGAGGAACCTGTCGAGTACACTTACGAGGATCAAGCTTTCGACAACTCTGAGAATCTTGCAGGCAAGATGACCACCCCTCGAAATCACTTCTATCTTTGCTATGCTAGTTGTTCGCTCTATTGCCATGCTCGCTACCTATCACTTGCTATATCATGTCTCCTATTTCAGCCATGTCAGCCCCTAACCATCCTTTCCTAGCAAACCGTTGTTTGGCTATGTTACCGCTTTTGCTCAGCCCCTCTTATAGCGTTGCTAGTTGCAGGCGAAGTTGAAGCTTGTTCCATGTCGGAACATGGATATGTTGGGATATCACAATATCTCTTATTTAATTAATGCATCTATATATTTTGGTAAAGGGTGGAAGGCTCGGCCTTATGCCTGGTGTTTTGTTCCACTCTTGCCGCCCTAGTACTGTTATACCGGGATTATGTTCCTTGAGTTTGCGTTCCTTACGCGGTCGGGTGATTTATGGGACCCCCTTGACAGTTCGCCTTGAATAAAACTCCTCCAGCATGGCCCAACCTTGGTTTTACCAGTTGCTACCTAAGCCTTTTCCCCCGGGTTTTCGCGAGCCC
>NW_025252375.1:0-2050 GCF_018294505.1 Triticum aestivum | reverse complement strand
GTCATAGCTGGGTGCTCACGATTCACGGGTCCAGCGTCGGCGTTGTGGTGCGGCAAGCGTGCACTGGTGCGGTTGAGAGGGAGGGGTGGAAACCGCGTTAAACTCGTCTCCGTAGTTGAGAGGGAGCGGCCAAAGCAATGTACAATCGTCTTTGTAGTGGAGCTGGGAGGGGCAAGGATAAGGGACGAAGACCGGGGTAACATGTCGGATGCGATCATACCAGCACTAAAGCACCGGATCCCATCAGAACTCCGAAGTTAAGCGTGCTTGGGCGAGAGTAGTACTAGGATGGGTGACCTCCTAGGAAGTCCTCGTGTTGCATTCCCTTTTTAATTTTTTTCGCGCCGCTTGCAAAACAAAACGCACGTGTAAGTAATATATTTACCGTGTTTTATTATTTTGCACGAGTGCGGTAAGTCATAGCTGGATGCTCACGATTCACGGGTCCAGTGTCGGCGTTGTGGCGCGGCAAGCGTGCACTGGTGCGGTTGAGAGGGAGGGGTGGAAACCGCGTTAAACTCGTCTCCGTAGTTGAGAGGGAGCGGCCAAAGCAATGTACAATCGTCTTTGTAGTGGAGCTGGGAGGGGCAAGGATAAGGGACGAAAACCGGGGTAATATGTCGGATGCGATCATACCAGCACTAAAGCACCGGATCCCATCAGAACTCCGAAGTTAAGCGTGCTTGGGCGAGAGTAGTACTAGGATGGGTGACCTCCTGGGAAGTCCTCGTGTTGCATTCCCTTTTTAATTTTTTTCGCGCCGCTTACAAAACAAAACGCACGTGTAAGTAATATATTTACCGTGTTTTATTATTTTGCACGAGTGCGGTAAGTCATAGCTGGGTGCTCACGATTCACGGGTCCAGCGTCGGCGTTGTGGCGCGGCAAGCGTGCACTGGTGCGGTTGAGAGGGAGGGGTGGAAACCGCGTTAAACTCGTCTCCGTAGTTGAGAGGGAGCGGCCAAAGCAATGTACAATCGTCTTTGTAGTGGAGCTGGGAGGGGCAAGGATAAGGGACGAAGACCGGGGTAACATGTCGGATGCGATCATACCAGCACTAAAGCACCGGATCCCATGAGAACTCCGAAGTTAAGCGTGCTTGGGCAAGAGTAGTACTAGGATGGGTGACCTCCTAGGAAGTCCTCGTGTTGCATTCCCTTTTTAATTTTTTTCGCGCCGCTTGCAAAACAAAACGCACGTGTAAGCACCGGATCCCATGAGAACTCCGAAGTTAAGCGTGCTTGGGCGAGAGTAGTACTAGGATGGGTGACCTCCTAGGAAGTCCTCGTGTTGCATTCCCTTTTTAATTTTTTTCGCGCCGCTTGCAAAACAAAACGCACGTGTAAGTAATATATTTACCGTGTTTTATTATTTTGCACGAGTGCGGTAAGTCATAGCTGGATGCTCACGATTCACGGGTCCAGCGTCGGCGTTGTGGCGCGGCAAGCGTGCACTGGTGCGGTTGAGAGGGAGGGGTGGAAACCGCGTTAAACTCGTCTCCGTAGTTGAGAGGGAGCGGCCAAAGCAATGTACAATCGTCTTTGTAGTGGAGCTGGGAGGGGCAAGGATAAGGGACGAAAACCGGGGTAACATGTCGGATGCGATCATACCAGCACTAAAGCACCGGATCCCATCAGAACTCCGAAGTTAAGCGTGCTTGGGCGAGAGTAGTACTAGGATGGGTGACCTCTTGGGAAGTCCTCGTGTTGCATTCCCTTTTTAATTTTTTTCGCGCCGCTTACAAAACAAAACGCACGTGTAAGTAATATATTTACCGTGTTTTATTATTTTGCACGAGTGCGGTAAGTCATAGCTGGGTGCTCACGATTCACGGGTCCAGCGTCGGCGTTGTGGCGCGGCAAGCGTGCACTGGTGCGGTTGAGAGGGAGGGGTGGAAACCGCGTTAAACTCGTCTCCGTAGTTGAGAGGGAGCGGCCAAAGCAATGTACAATCGTCTTTGTAGTGGAGCTGGGAGGGGCAAGGATAAGGGACGAAGACCGGGGTAACATGTCGGATGCGATCATACTAGCACTAAAGCACCGGATACCAT
>NW_025252374.1:0-2050 GCF_018294505.1 Triticum aestivum | reverse complement strand
TTGACTTCGTTGGTTTTTCTCATGTTGCAGTGTATGAGAATATGATCTCAAGGAGGAATTATTTTGTAAGGTGAGAGAATCCTTCATTTTATACTCCCTCTGCATCAAAATATATGACGTAGGACTATATGTGTATTATTTGTTCTTATATCTATAAGTATATTCCTAATATGTGGTAGTTATGCATAGTTGCTTTAGTAAAGCCAATTTAGTAATTAAGGTTCTTGTATATGTAATGGGATATTGTGTTTAATTGAACTTGTATTTCAATGCAGAAGCCTTAATAGCTGAATGACCAAATCAAGTTGATGAGTTGTTGATGGTTTTTTGTTAAATTTTCATAGCTCATCCAAATTGTATTGTTGCAATATTTCATTGCAGATCAAGTCTTGGAAAGATGCTTATTTTCCTCAGTTTTTGGAACTGGATCGTAGAGTCGTTCTTCCAGCACTAACAGAGGTCACTCGTCCTATTCCTAGAGATAAATCTTCATTCATTGATGATTTTGCACATCTCTGTCACTTAAACCCTTGGTTCCATCTCCATACAGGAACAATTCTCATCACTATCTGAAGCAAAAGCTAATCAATACAAATGCAAAGCAAATTTCAAGAAATCAATCATAAGGATACTGAATTTAATGTTGTTGCAGAAGAGTGATGTGCACGAGGGTTTGAAGGCGGATCTCCCCAAGTATGAAAAGTACATACATCATTTCCTGCCTCTTCTTGAGAGGAATAAAACTTGCCAAGCCAAGATGAGTACAGGATATCAGTTGCAGAATTGTGAAAAGCAGACTAAAGTCGTCAATTTTACTGGCAATGCATCCCCAACCAGTGGTGGTAATAAAAGGTTGGTAAAAGCGATATTAAGATCAACTCTTCCTTTTGCTGCAATTCTATGTATTTTTCTAGATATATTGAATAGCTACATCTGTCAACAAAACATGTCATCCTTAATAGCTCAAATAATACTTCCTTTTTGTTGATAACATTGTAAAGTAACCAGCTTCATTAGCAATTATGCTTACCCTTACACAATTTATTTACTGTGTTTAGCCTTTTTCACTTGCAGTAGACAGCAAAAGAAACCAGTAGATGCAAGCATTTTGCAGTCAGGGCAAACAACTATGGCTAAAGCAGGATACCTTGAAGCGGGTGATAGTCTATAGCCCAGGAGAGTACCACTTAGAGACCAATTATAGAAAGAAGACAGTAGAACACCACCACCTCATGAGCAGAACAATGTCAACCCACTTTCTAGGAATGCCAAGTCCTTCCTTCTCTTCACCTAGATCATTGCAGTCTTGGTCCTCCAGTATGCTCGAGTCCTTGGGCCCCTCACTAGTTGCATATCCAGTGGTAGCATCACCCCGTGCTCCAGTGCCCATGATCTCAATGGACGTTGACAGCATAACTGCCTTCTTGATGAATGGCAACACAGTAGCACCACCACCACCACCACCAAAAGCAAATGGTTCTAACCAAGTCACTCCTACTGAACCAATAACACCAGCATCATCACTTCAGGAAGACATAGAAGCTGGTCATGGAGAGGTTCAGGCGCGAGGTGGAGACGGAACACCGGTGACTAAGAAGCCCATCAACCGCCTAATGGATGCGGTGAGTGTACCACATGCTGAGATCAGTCACAGTTCATGAATTGTTGCAATCACTTGTACTGACAGTTCTGTGCTTGTTTGATATGTAACCTCAGATAAGATCTTCATCACCTCCAGTGCTACGCAGCTCTGCTAATTCAATTTGGTCTTTCCTCAGCGTGAGTAACATTGTACCACATGGGAAAATTGGCACAATGTTGGATTCCAAATCCTCCTTGCAACAGCAGGGTGGATCTAATACTGTGAACAAAGTGAAGCGAGTTTTCAATCATACAGGGTCGCGATCTTAATCACTACCACTGGGTAGCATGGATGGCGGTTGCATGTCATTTGAGTGTGGGGCCTCGGAATCTGGATCAAGCGGTGAGGTAATAAACTTTAAGAGGCAGAAAGCATAGGTATAGCTCCTTCTATTTTGTGCGTTGAAGC
>NW_025252373.1:0-2050 GCF_018294505.1 Triticum aestivum | reverse complement strand
TTGACTTCGTTGGTTTTTCTCATGTTGCAGTGTATGAGAATATGATCTCAAGGAGGAATTATTTTGTAAGGTGAGAGAATCCTTCATTTTATACTCCCTCTGCATCAAAATATATGACGTAGGACTATATGTGTATTATTTGTTCTTATATCTATAAGTATATTCCTAATATGTGGTAGTTATGCATAGTTGCTTTAGTAAAGCCAATTTAGTAATTAAGGTTCTTGTATATGTAATGGGATATTGTGTTTAATTGAACTTGTATTTCAATGCAGAAGCCTTAATAGCTGAATGACCAAATCAAGTTGATGAGTTGTTGATGGTTTTTTGTTAAATTTTCATAGCTCATCCAAATTGTATTGTTGCAATATTTCATTGCAGATCAAGTCTTGGAAAGATGCTTATTTTCCTCAGTTTTTGGAACTGGATCGTAGAGTCGTTCTTCCAGCACTAACAGAGGTCACTCGTCCTATTCCTAGAGATAAATCTTCATTCATTGATGATTTTGCACATCTCTGTCACTTAAACCCTTGGTTCCATCTCCATACAGGAACAATTCTCATCACTATCTGAAGCAAAAGCTAATCAATACAAATGCAAAGCAAATTTCAAGAAATCAATCATAAGGATACTGAATTTAATGTTGTTGCAGAAGAGTGATGTGCACGAGGGTTTGAAGGCGGATCTCCCCAAGTATGAAAAGTACATACATCATTTCCTGCCTCTTCTTGAGAGGAATAAAACTTGCCAAGCCAAGATGAGTACAGGATATCAGTTGCAGAATTGTGAAAAGCAGACTAAAGTCGTCAATTTTACTGGCAATGCATCCCCAACCAGTGGTGGTAATAAAAGGTTGGTAAAAGCGATATTAAGATCAACTCTTCCTTTTGCTGCAATTCTATGTATTTTTCTAGATATATTGAATAGCTACATCTGTCAACAAAACATGTCATCCTTAATAGCTCAAATAATACTTCCTTTTTGTTGATAACATTGTAAAGTAACCAGCTTCATTAGCAATTATGCTTACCCTTACACAATTTATTTACTGTGTTTAGCCTTTTTCACTTGCAGTAGACAGCAAAAGAAACCAGCAGATGCAAGCATTTTGCAGTCAGGGCAAACAACTATGGCTAAAGCAGGATACCTTGAAGCGGGTGATAGTCTATAGCCCAGGAGAGTACCACTTAGAGACCAATTATAGAAAGAAGACAGTAGAACACCACCACCTCATGAGCAGAACAATGTCAACCCACTTTCTAGGAATGCCAAGTCCTTCCTTCTCTTCACCTAGATCATTGCAGTCTTGGTCCTCCAGTATGCTCGAGTCCTTGGGCCCCTCACCAGTTGCATATCCAGTGGTAGCATCACCCCGTGCTCCAGTGCCCATGATCTCAATGGACGTTGACAGCATAACTGCCTTCTTGATGAATGGCAACACAGTAGCACCACCACCACCACCACCAAAAGCAAATGGTTCTAACCAAGTCACTCCTACTGAACCAATAACACCAGCATCATCACTTCAGGAAGACATAGAAGCTGGTCATGGAGAGGTTCAGGCGCGAGGTGGAGACGGAACACCGGTGACTAAGAAGCCCATCAACCGCCTAATGGATGCGGTGAGTGTACCACATGCTGAGATCAGTCACAGTTCATGAATTGTTGCAATCACTTGTACTGACAGTTCTGTGCTTGTTTGATATGTAACCTCAGATAAGATCTTCATCACCTCCAGTGCTACGCAGCTCTGCTAATTCAATTTGGTCTTTCCTCAGCGTGAGTAACATTGTACCACATGGGAAAATTGGCACAATGTTGGATTCCAAATCCTCCTTGCAACAGCAGGGTGGATCTAATACTGTGAACAAAGTGAAGCGAGTTTTCAATCATACAGGGTCGCGATCTTAATCACTACCACTGGGTAGCATGGATGGCGGTTGCATGTCATTTGAGTGTGGGGCCTCGGAATCTGGATCAAGCGGTGAGGTAATAAACTTTAAGAGGCAGAAAGCATAGGTATAGCTCCTTCTATTTTGTGCGTTGAAGC
>NW_025252372.1:1039-2050 GCF_018294505.1 Triticum aestivum | reverse complement strand
TCTACTTCCCAATACCCACAATTTAATTAGATCCTAATCATGCAATGTGTTCGAGGAAAAAGATCTAATGCAATAAAACTGGGTATGAACGGGATATGATCAAAGTGTAACTTGCCTGCAATGATGATGAAGACGATTCGCACTCAAAACTCATGATAGATCTACTCGTCACACTCTGGTCAATCTATCGCAAGCAAGCAATAGTAACCACACATAAGCAATCACTCAAAAGATCAGGGAGAACGAGGAAAACAATTCGGAAAACTTCAAAACCAAGCAACTAACTCTTGCAACATAAAACAATTTCTAACAGTACCAAAATTATGTGAATTTGGCCTTATCAGAAAGTTTAGGTCAACAGCTTCGATTTGCAAAAAGAATCAACTCAAACGGAGCTTCGGAACTCAAGTTATGATCAAAAGAAGATTCAAATTCAAATCTGTTTGAAAACAAATTTTAAAACTTTCAAAAACATTTTTAAGTTGTTTTACTGGATAGAGGAGATCATAACGAAGACGTGGGCGTTGGTTTCGTTGGATTTGGACAAACGGTTGAAAAGTTGTGATCATTTGAAAACCAGGGGCTAATCTGCAAATAAAAAATTTACGCATAGGTCCCTGACGTAAAACTAACAGAAAAAGAAAAGGACTAAATAACGAACGTTCGTTTTCTAACCCTAACCAGCGAACGTTCACTAAATAACTAGATTAAAAGAAAAACCGGATTTTAAAACAGAAAACCGAAAAAAAACCTAAACCCTAAACGAAATAAACCGGGCCTGGCGGTTTACCGGTTCAGCGTTTCGGGCAAGAAAACCGAACGGCGACGGTCGACGGCAGCAGCGTCTCCGGCGACGGTTGGCGGTGGCGCGGCGGCGGAGAGGTGCGGTGAGGTGGCTCCGGTCGTCGAGGAGGGCAACAGAGAGGTCGGGGAGGGGCGGCGCAGTGCGGCGGAGCCGATGGTGGCGACGGCGGTGGTCCACGGCGACGGGGCGGCAGCTACGGCGTGCGG
>NW_025252372.1:0-1029 GCF_018294505.1 Triticum aestivum | reverse complement strand
CCCGCCTGGAGGTCGGGGAGGCGCGGGCGTCGGGCTGGGCCGTGGCCTGGCTGGGTGCTCGGCCGGCACAGTTCGGCGGAGGGTTTTGTTTTTTTTTTTTAAAAAAACTCCGACAAACAAAATAAAAACAAATAAAAGTAAAATATTATATAGGCATATAATATATCAAAATTTTCAGAAAAAGATTTCCTACAACGTGGATATTTTTGTAAAGTCAAATAAAATTCACACAAATTTTAATAAATCAAACAGTGCTGCTGCCTTATTAAAATCCAATAAAAATCATTTTAAAAATACCAAAATGATTTCAAATTTATTTTTCTCCAATTTTCTGATGTAGGGAATCATGTTACCCTATTTTCTGTATATTTTGTTTTTGGAGAAAAATAATTTGAATAAAACTCAAATAACTCCAATATTGAAAATAATTTCAATGGGACTTTGATTAAATCCTTTGAAACTCCCAACTCATATTTCATTTGTTTTGAAGAAGTCATATTATCTTCTCTCGTGAAAATCATTGAGTTGCCTAAAGTTTCAGAATTGGAAAAATATTTTCAAATAAAATTCAAATATTTTCAACACCCCTTTTCATTTAAATAAATGGAAGAAGTCATGTCATCTTCTCTCGAGGGTTTTGTGATGAAAAGAATTTGAACTCATGGAGATCATAAAAGCAAAATGAAAGTTTGGGAAAATCCTTTTATTCCCTCTCATTTAATTTTCAAAAGATTTTGAATTCCACTCACTTTCAGTCAATCAATCAAACAATCAATCCAATCTATCTGTTTATTATAACATTCCAAAATTTAGAATTTTGGGATGTTACATCTTCTGAGCCAAGGCCAACTCATTAGCAATGGCTCCGTGGAAGGTGACGCTGATGTCAACTGGTAGCCGAAGATCATCAATGCTGAGGCTCGGATCTTCAAACCACTCGTCGATGAAGTTATTCAGAATATCCACGTCAAAGAGGGGCAGATCCTTGAAGATCTCCGCCTCTTGCTTGCTCTTGATCAGTAGCTCAAG
>NW_025252371.1:0-2050 GCF_018294505.1 Triticum aestivum | reverse complement strand
ACTCCAAAATTCACCAAACTACTCCTGGTCCATAGTTGGATTATTTCCAACATGAAACATTTTAGTTTGGAGATATTTGAGCATTTAAATATTTTATATTATTTTAAATGCCCAAATTCAAATATCTATGATTTAATTCAAAGACCCTATGATGGCCTAGAAAAATGTGCACCACTTTTGTCAGAGGTTCTGAACCAAGGCTAAAATGATGGACATTTTAGAAGGGCATTTCAGGTTCATTGAAAAATTATTTTAGTAACCCTAGTTGGTTTCAGAGGGGACTGGGGGTTCTGTCATCCCCATTTCAAGTTTCTGATGAATGAGTAAACATGATGCAACACTCTAATGCATGACTAGCTAGGGTGTGACAACTCACCCCCACTCAAAAGAATCTCGTCCCGAGATTTGGGTTCCTCCGCGAAGAAGGCGGGATACTCGAGTCGAAGACGATCCTCCCTTTCCCAAGTTGCTTCATCTTCAGAATGGTGCGACCATTGAACCTTGAGAAACTTGATATTATGACGTCGCGTGGTACGTTCGGCTTGATCGAGGATACGAATGGGGTACTCTCGATATGTAAGATTATCTTGGAGATCAAGCGTTTCGTGGTCCACTTCACGGATAGGATCCGAGAAGCAACGCCTGAGTTGAGAAACGTGGAAGACATCGTGAACTCTGGAGAGGTGCGGAGGTAGTTCCAATTGGTAGGCAACTTCTCCTCGTTTGGCAAGAATGCGAAAAGGTCCAATGTAACGAGGAGCCAACTTGCCTTTGATACCGAAACGATGGGTTCCCTTCAGAGGGGTGACCCGAAGGTAAGCCTTCTCGTCAACCTCGAAAGTCATAGCCTTACGTTTTCGGTCATATTGACTCTTTTGACGGGATTGGGCTGTTTTCAACTTTTCACGAACGATACGAACTTGTTCTTCTGCTTCCTGAATCATATCCGGGCCAAAGAATTGTCTTTCCCCGGTCTCTGACCAGTTAAGGGGTGTTCGACATCGCCGTCCATAGAGAACTTCAAAAGGGGCTTTACCCAAGCTTGATTGATAGCTGTTGTTGTAAGCGAATTCGGCAAATGGAAGGCACTTCTCCCAGTCCATTCCGAACGAGATAACAGAGGCTCGAAGCATGTCTTCTAGAATCTGATTGACGCGTTCCACTTGACCACTTGACTGAGGGTGGAAAGCGGTGCTAAAGGAGAGACGGGTTCCCATAGCATTTTGGAAACTTTCCCAAAATCGAGAGGTGAAAAGACTTCCTCGATCCGAATTGATTTCCAAAGGGACACCATGGAGAGACACTATTCGGGAGATGTATAAGTCTGCCAGCTGACTAGCGGTTATACTCTCACGAACAGGTAAGAAATGAGCTACCTTGGAAAGACGATCGACCACGACGAAAATAGCATTATTCCCTCTTTTGGTCCTGGGAAAACCGGTAATGAAATCCATACCAATTTTATCCCATTTCCATTCAGGAATAGCTAATGGTTGAAGGGTGCCAGCAGGCCGTTGATGCTCTGCTTTTACACGACGACAGACGTCGCAATTAGCAATATACTGAGCGATTTATCTCTTCATCCTAGTCCACCAGAACCTCTGGCGTAGGTCCTGATACATCTTAGTACTACCGGGATGAATGGTGAGAGGAGATTCATGAGCTTCCTTAAGGATTAATCGCCTTAGGTTGCGCACTTTGGGAACTACTAGTCGATTCCCGAAGTATACGACTCCTTGATCATTAACGGAGAAACAATTCGCAATTCCTTTCTGAATGTTCCTCTTGATGCGGGAGATTCCCGGATCTACCTTCTGTGCTTTGATAATTTGATCCGTAAGGGTAGGTTTTGCCACCAAGGTGGAGAGAAAACCTTGAGGTACAATGTGAAGGTTAAGCTTCCGAAATTCCTCATGGAGAAGCGGTTGACTTTGTTGTAACATCAGGTTGTTACAATAAGATTTACGACTTAGCGCATCAGCCATGACGTTGGCTTTCCCTGGGGTGTAGGTTATTCCTAAGTCGAAGTCTGTGATCAATTCAACCCAAC
>NW_025252370.1:0-2050 GCF_018294505.1 Triticum aestivum | reverse complement strand
AACACGAGGCACACTGCATAATTCGGCGATCTAAAGCCTATAAGGTCCACGAGGGAGAGCTTTATAAGAAAAGCACTACCGGAGTCCTTCAAAGGTGCATCTCCGAAGAGGAAGGGCGGAACCTTCTGGCTGAAATTCATGCTGGACTCGGTGGTCATCACGCTGCAGCTCGGTCCCTTGTAAGCAAGGCTTTCCGTACAGGCTTTTATTGGCCGACCGCCCGAGCAGACGCTCAGGACTTAGTCCAGCGATGCGTCGGTTGCCAGCTTTTTGCAAACCAAAGCCATATGCCACCCACCGCCCTCCAAACTATCCACATAACTTGGCCCTTCGCGGTCTGGGGGCTTGACATGGTGGGACCCCTTAAAGGTGGAACCCATAAGAAACTGGTCATGGTGGATAAGTTCACCAAATGGATAGAAGCCAAGCCTGTTAAAACGGCCGAATCCGGACCGGTGATAGACTTCATATCCGGGGTTGTACACCGTTATGGCGTCCCCCATAGCATCATCACTGATAACGGCACGAACTTTACGGCCGATGAGGTAAAACTCTGGTGCAAAAACATGGGCATCAAGCTCGATTATGCTTCTGTCTATCACCCACAAACTAATGGCCAGGTCGAACATGCAAACGGTCTTATCATGAGCGGCATTAAACCCAGATTAGTGCGGTCCCTTAAGGAATCTAATACGCACTGGGTAGAGGAGCTCGATTCCGTACTCTGGGGGCTGCGGACCACGCCGAATCGCACCATCGGATACACACCATTCTTCATGGTGTACGGTGCAGAGGCAGTTTTGCCCTGCGACATAATTCATGACTCACCTCGAGTGCGCATGTACGAGGAAAGAGAAGCCGAGCTCGATCGGCAGGACAGTTTGGACACCTTGGAGGAGAAGCGTGACATGGCAAAAGCCCGTTCCGCATTTTTTCAACAACAAGCTCGAAGATATCAAAGCAGAGAAGTACGGGCCAAAAATTATAACGTTGGCGAATTAGTTCTACGCCTGCCGGACAAGAAAAAGGACAAACTCAAGCCCAAGTGGGAAGGTCCCTTCATAATTGACCAAGTCCTGACTGGTGGAGTGTACCGCCTGCGAGATGCATCGGATAACCGACTCGAGCCGAACCCATGGAACGCAGCCCGTCTCCGAAGATTCTATGCCTAGCGCCGGACTCCGTGTTCGTCTCCTTCCTCTGTCCATTTTTTATATATACTTTCTGTCTTACATTTCTCTCCTTCCCTTCCTTTCTTTTATAGCCTCTAAAGGCTCATCAAGTGACGCGCTATCCGCGCTCATTAAACCTGGGGGCTTCTTTAAACAGAAGCTTATTTATACGGGCTTCATGCCCAACACATGTGTCAGACTTCCACACGTACCCTTTATTTACCATTATATGCATCGATATGACTTAAGTTTTGGCCAAGCTGGGTTGCCTGGCTCCTGTGCTTACCCCTACGTTCCCGATTTTTCAGCTAGGCGGTAAAGGGAGCACCTCTGCGATTGTTACTGCCAGGTCAGCCGGATGTGTACCTCAGACTGGGTGAAGCCGAAAGCTAGCGTTCTTAAGATTGAAGACTCCTGGACTATGAAGATACAAGATTGAAGACTCCGTCCCGTGTCCGGATGGGAGTTTCCTTGGCATGGAAGGCAAGCTTGGTGATACGGATATTTAGATCTCCTACCATTGTGACCGACTTTGTGTAACCCTAACCCTCTCCGGTGTCTATATAAACCGGAGGGTTTTAGTCCGTAGAACAACACAACAATCATACCATAGGCTAGCTTCTAGGGTTTAGCCTCCTTGATCTCGTGGTAGATCTACTCTTGTACTACCCATATCATCAATATTAATCAAGCAGGACGTAGGGTTTTACCTCCATCAAGAGGGCCCGAACCTGGGTAAAACATCGTGTCCCTTGTCTCCTGTTACCATCCGCCTAGACGCACAGTTCGGGACCCCCTACCCGAGATCCGCCGGTTTTGACACCGACACCGACATTGGTGCTTTCATTGAGAGTTCCGTTGTGTGTTCGGCAAAAGAT
>NW_025252369.1:0-2050 GCF_018294505.1 Triticum aestivum | reverse complement strand
AGGATGAAAATGATGCTAAGGAATTGCCCAACTCATGGGTTAAATCTTTGGATGATCATACAAATTTTTTATGCGGGGTTGAATTTTGTTTCTCGTAATCTTTTAGATTCCGCCGCGGGTGGTACTTTCATGGAAATTACCTTGGGTGAAGCCACCAAATTGCTTGATAATATCATGGCAAATTATTCACAATGGTATACCGAAAGGGCTCCTACTAGTAAAAGAGTTAATTCGGTTGAAGAAATTTCTTCTTTGAGTGAAAAAGTTGATGCTCTTATGAAATTGGTTGCTAGTAAAAGTGCTCCTATTGATTTTAATGATATGCCTTTGTCTACTTTGATTGAGCAAAATAGTGATGCAATAGATGTGAATTTTATCTCTCGAAATAATTTCAATAACAATGCTTATAGAGGTAATTTTAATCCTAGGCCTTTTCCTAGTAATTCCTCTAATAATTATGGTAATTCCTATGGAAATCAATCTTATAATAATAATAGTAACACCTCTGATCTTGAGAATAATATTAAAGAATTTATCAATACGCAAAAAGTTTTCAACACTTCCATAGAAGAAAAGTTGAGTAAGATTGATGATTTGTCTAGAATTCTTGTTTCCTGTAGTTAGTCAAGCCCACACATGTCTTGTTAGTGGCTGAACCCCCTGCAGAAATATTGGAATGGAGAAACTATTTGTAATATCAATTTGAGCCTTCTATATGTTCATGTTCAGCTAATCAGCACGGGCGTCTATAGCTGTATGACAAAGGTTCTGTCGAAGCTGGATTTCATTTGCAATATCAGTTTGAACTTTAGCCTTGTAATACTGGAAATTGAACCTTGTAATATTTTTGTCATTTGTGATATAATCGTTGAAATGGCATTGTGTTCTTTTTTCTTTGAATTGTCATGTTGCAATTTATATATGTGGAGTACTGTCCGACTAGGGATGTAAGCAGACGGCGTCCGCATGCCATGGGATTGAAAAAATCCAAAAGGAAAATTATTCATTTCTATGAGAAGAACAATTTTCTTGTTAAACACTTTTCGATTTGAAGCCATCTTAGTCTAACTCCTACATAAGAGCGAGGTAGTCAGTTCAAATCTTGCAGACACAATTTTTTCTTTCTATTTATACTCCATTCACTAACCCATCCATGATTTTCAATGACAGTAAAAACTATCCCAGAAAATGGACATGCATGCTGAAGCCCAAAATTGTTACCTAAAATCAAACCAAACCTTCACCAAGGACACCTAGGGCGCCGTCCTGAGGAGCGTATGTAGGAGTATTCCAAAAGTTCATAATAAAATTAAAGTTAGTGAAATTTTTTCAGTTTAGGAACCTCCTTTAAATTTTCACAAATATTTTTTGAAATCCATGGACATATTTTTAAGGCACTAAGATTTTTAAAAAACATCCATTGTTTTTAATTCAGAACAATTTTAAAGATCCATCTTTTAATCCATGAGCATATTTGATTTAATGGTTGTTTTCAAATAAAAATATATTAGCTGGTAATTTCTGAGCTAGCACCGGAGCGAGGAAAAAAAACTAAATAAGCAAGTGGAAAAGGGAGCCAAGTTGAGCGAGCCAGAGCTTCAGCGAACGGCCTATGTGAGTGGTATAGCAGCAATTCCACAGTTTGAATGTGGAATAGGAGATCCCAATGCACACATAGCTACCACCGCCTCCTCCAAAAACGCTAGGGTTCCTCTGTCTCCTGCAAGCGCCGCCGCTAGTTTGCCTCGTCTCTGGTGGCCCAAGGGCCATGGAGACGCGGTGGATCCTGGGCCTTGCCGGCGGGAGGGATTCCTTTTTAGATGTTTCTATTGGTTTTGTTAGGGTTTGTGTCCTGCTGAGAAAGACGAGACAAAGGCGGCTCCCCGAAGATGGAATAGGATTCTCCCCGCCTAGCCCCCATTCTGGTGGTGTGTCTAGCATCATTGGAGGGCGTGTGGAGGCGTGTCTCTAGCTGGTCTTGTAGAATTCGGTCGGTGGTTGTCTTTGATGGATCTAATCGGATCCGGTCTTTGTTCGTGTGTCTTCAGGT
>NW_025252368.1:0-2050 GCF_018294505.1 Triticum aestivum | reverse complement strand
ATTTTCTAGCCATTTAATGATCGTAATTCAAATTTGAACTACATCTACAAGCAACGCCTGACCATAACGGTTCGAAAAATCATATTTGCGTACTTGTGTGTGAGTTAATTCCATGCGCAGTAAATTAGAGGAATTTCCAAACATATTTGTCTCATGACATGGACACATGCATATGTATGCATGGAGTGAAATGGCATTTTAATTCCAAAAAAATTAAAAAATATGAGAAACACATGAAACCTTGCTTGATGTAATGTCATGCCACCAAGATGATGTGGTAAAAATATTGGCATGTTTGACGAAAGTTTGGACACACACCCCTCACAAACCGGAGCAACTCACTAGAAGGCTCATTTTTCCGAGAGGGAACAATGCATGTTTGATGACAAACGGGAGATAGCTTCATGTTACGGCCTTCAATTTTTTTCTACGTTTGACGTGCACTACTACAATGGTAATGTGGAATTTTGGAAAATTCTAGGGGTAATTTGAGCTTTTAAAGACATTTATGTGATTTTCTAGAAATTTAGTAACCGTAATTCAAATTTGAACTACACCTGCATGCAACGGCTAACCATAACGGTTTGAAAAATCATATTTGTGAACTTGTGTGTGAGTTAATTCCATGTGCAGTAAATTAGAAGGAATTTTCAAACATATTTGTCTCATGACATGGACACACGCATATGTATGCATGGAGAGACATGGCATTTTAATTCCAAAAAAAATAAAAAACATCAGAAACACATGAAACCTTGCTAGATGTAATGTCATGCCACCAAGATGATGTGGTAAAAATATTGGCATGTTTGACGAAAGTGTGGACACACACCCCTCACAAACTAGAGCAACTCACTAGAAGGCTCGTGGTTCCGAGAGGGAACAATGCATGTTTGATGACGAGCAGGAGATAGCTTCCTCTTACGGCCTTCAAATTTTTCTACGTTTAACGTGCACTACTACAACTGTAATGTGAAATTTCGGAAAATTCTAGGGGTAATTTGATATTTTAAAGACATTTAACTGATTTTCTAGCCATTTAATGGTCGTAATTCAAGTTTGAACTACATCTACAAGCAAGGCCTAACCATAACGGTTTGAAAAATCATATTTGCGTACTTGTGTGTGAGTTAATTCCATGTGCAGTAAATTAGAGGAATTTCCAAACATATTTGTCTCATGACATGGACACATGCATATGTATGCATGGAGTGAAATCGCATTTTAATTCCAAAAAAATTAAAAATTATCAGAAACACATGAAACCTTGCTTGATGTAATGTCATGCCGCCAAGATGATGTGGTAAAAATATTGGCATGTTTGACGAAAGTTTGGACACACACCCCTCACAAACCGGAGCAACTCACTAGAAGGCTCGTGGTTCCGAGAGGGAACAATGTATGTTTGATGACGAGCAGGAGATAGCTTCCTCTTACGGCCTTCAAATTTTTTTCTACGTTTAACGTGCACTACTACAACTGTAATGTGAAATTTCGGAAAATTCTAGGGGTCATTTGACATTTTAAAGACATTTAACTGATTTTCTAGCCATTTAATGGTCGTAATTCAAGTTTGAACTACATCTACAAGCAAGGCCTGACCATAACGGTTTGAAAAATCATATTTGCGTACTTGTGTGTGAGTTAATTCCATGTGCAGTAAATTAGAGGAATTTCCAAACATATTTGTCTCATGACATGGACACATGCATATGTATGCATGGAGTGAAATCGCATTTTAATTCCAAAAAAATTAAAAATTATCAGAAACACATGAAACCTTGCTTGATGTAATGTCATGCCGCCAAGATGATGTGGTAAAAATATTGGCATGTTTGACGAAAGTTTGGACACACACCCTCACAAACCGGAGCAACTCACTAGAAGGCTCGTGGTTCCGAGAGGGAACAATGCATGTTTGATGACGAGCAGGAGATAGCTTCCTCTTACGGCCTTCAAATTTTTTTCTACGTTTAACGTGCACTACTACAACTGTAATGTGAAATTTCGGAAAATTCTAGGGGTCATTTGACATTTTAAAGACATTTAA
>NW_025252367.1:0-2050 GCF_018294505.1 Triticum aestivum | reverse complement strand
GGGGGGAGAAAGCAACCGTGAGTACTCATCCAAAGTACTCGCAAGCAAGGAGCTACACTACATATGCATGGGTATATGTGTAAAGGGCCATATCAGTGGACTGAACTGCAGAATGCCAGAATAAGAGGGGGATAGCTAGTCCTATCGAAGACTACGCTTCTGGCAGCCTCCGTCTTGCAGCATGTAGAAGAGAGTAGATGGAAGTCCTCCAAGTAGCATCTCCAAGTAACATCTCGAGTAGCATAATCCTACCCGGCGATCCTCTCCTCGTCGCCCTGCGGAAAAGCGATCACCGGGTTGTATCTGGCACTTGGAAGGGTGTGTTTTATTAAGTATCCGGTTCTAGTTGTCATAAGGTCAAGGTACAACTCCAAGTCGTCCTGTTACCGAAGATCACGGCTATTCGAATAGATTAAACTTCCCTGCAGGGGTGCACCACATAGCCCAACACGCTCGATCCCATTTGGCCGGACACACTTTCCTGGGTCATGCCCGGCCTCGGAAGATCAACACGTCGCAGCCCCCACCTAGGCAAAACAGATAGGCCAGCACGCCGGTCTAAACCTAAGCGCGCAGGGGTCTGGGCCCATCGCCCTGAGCACACCTGCACGTTGCGAGGGCGGCCGGAAGCAGACCTAGCCTAGTAGGCGTTCCAGTCCAATCCGGCGCGCGCCGCTCCGTCGCTGACGTCTGAAGTGCTTCGGCTGATACCACGACGTCGGGATACCCATAACTACTCCTGCGTAGATGGTTAGTGCGTATAGGCTCGTAGCCGACTCAGATCAAATACCAAGATCTCGTTAAGCGTGTTAAGTATCCGCGAACGCCGAACAGGGCCAGGCCCACCTGTCTCCTAGGTGGTCTCAACCTGCCCTGTCGCTCCGCCACAAAGTAACAGTCGAGGGCCGTCGGGAACCCAGGCCCACCTCTACCGGGATGGAGCCACCTGTCCTTTCAGCCCCCTCGTCAGAATCACTTGCGGGTACTCAATGAGCTGACCCGACTTTAGTCACCATTTGTATAGTATGTATGTAGGTATAGTATATACCCGTGATCACCTCCCAAGTGATCACGGCCCGATAGTATAGCAAGGCAGACTGACAAGAATGTAGGGCCAATGATGATAAACTAGCATCCTATACTAAGCATTTAGGATTGCAGGTAAGGTATCAACAGATGTAGCGACAATGTCAGGCTATGCATCAGAATAGGATTAACGAAAGCAGTAACATGCTACACTACTCTAATGCAAGCAGTATAGAGGAGAATAGGCGATATCTGGTGATCAAGGGGGGGGGGGGCTTGCCTGGTTGCTCTGGCAAGAGAGAGGAGTCGTCAGCTCCGTAGTCGAACTGGTCAACAGCAGCATCGGTCTCGTAGTCTACCGGAGAGAAGAGCAGGAAGAAATAATGAATACAGAGCAAACAAAGCATCACAAAATATAACAAGGCAATACGCGGTGTTCGGTGTGCCCTAACGCGGTAGTAGGTGATACCGGTGAAGGGGGGAAAACATCCGGGAAAGTATTCCCGGTGTTTCGTGTTTTCGGGCAGAGGAGCCGGAGGGGGAAAGTTGCGGGTTCGATAGGTTAGAGGGGTGTGTCGGACAAACAGACTGCGTATTCGGAATCGTCTCGTCGTTCTGAGCAACTTTCATGTTGAAAATATTTTAATCCGAGTTACGGATTAAAAGATATGATTTTCTAAAGATTTTATTAATTTCTGAAATTCAATTATTTATTTAATTAATTCGAAAAAATGTATTAATGACGTCAGCATGATGTCATGCTGACATCAGCAGTCAACAGAGTTGACTTGGTCAACCTGACATGTGGGTCCAGTGGGACCCACCTGTCATTTTCTGTTTAGTTTAATTATAGATTAGTTAAATTAATTAGTGATTATGTTAATCTAATCAGGATTAATTAACTTAATTAATTACTTAATCAATTAATTAATTAATAATTAATTTTAATAAATCATTTTTATTTTTATTAATCATATTTACTATTTTTATTTGTTTATTTATTTATTTTATTATTATTTTTTTA
>NW_025252366.1:0-2050 GCF_018294505.1 Triticum aestivum | reverse complement strand
TGTCCCGTCTTCTGGCACTTGAAACAGGTAATGTGACTTAGATCTCTCTTGGTTGGGGTAGATGGGTTGGTGCGGTTCTGTCCGTTTCCTCCTCCATTCCCATTACCAATCTTGGAGCCATTATGGTTGTGCGAACTACCTCCTCCATGGGTATGCTGAAACTGTCCTCCCGGCTTCGGGGTAAATCGTGGCTTCTGCTGGGCTCCAGAATTGTACTTCCCTTGTCCATACTTCCTCTTGCGGTTTTCAATCTGCTGTTGCTTCCCTTCAATCATGAGAGCTCTATCTACCAGCTCCTGGTAGTTGTTGAAAGTTTCTACCATCAACTGCATACTCAGCTCATCATTCAATCCTTCTAAGAATTTCTCCTGCTTGGCAGCATCTGTAGCAACGTCATCTGGTGCATAACATGCTAACTTACTGAAATCTTCCACATACTGGCCTACGGTGCGTCCTCCTTGGCGTAGGTTGCGAAACTCACGCTTCTTCATAGCCATAGCTCCTGCTGAAACATGAGCTGTACGGAAAGCTTGCTGAAACTGGTCCCATGTGACAGTGTCAATGGGGTGCGTGGCTGTATAATTCTCCCACCATGATGCTGCGGGTCCATCAAGCTGATGTGCGGCAAAACGCACTCTTTCCGCATCTGTGCATCCTGCAGTGGTCAACTCCCTTCCAACTTTGCGGAGCCAATCATCTGCTACTATCGGCTCGGTGCTACTGGAAAACACCGGCGGGTTTAGCCTTAAGAAACGGGCTAAGTGGTCAACAGGTGGTGGTGGCGGTGGGTTGTTGTTGTTGTTGCCTTGGTTCTGAACTAACACTTGCATCAAGGCATTCTGTTGCTGAATCAACTGGGTGATCTCTGGCGGGAAAACAAATCCGGTGTCGCGTCTCGGAGGCATCTGATTGGTTTAGAAAAGATGAGAGGTAAGAATAGAATGAGGTCTAGAGAGAAAACACTACCCATATGCTCATGAGAAAAATTCAATCAATATCACTCAATCAATCCAAACAAGGCAAAACAATCGATCTAACTAGCGTTACAAAGTGCTTGAGCTATACTACTAAATGGGGGAAAACTACTACTGATATGGTGGTCTACTAGAAATTCTGATCCGTTGAAGACTCCATGATGTCTGCTCCAGCTTCATCAATCCATTCGTCTTCACTTGGTTCCGAGTCGGTGTCGTCGATGATGATGTAGTTATCCGGACAAGTGCATTCGTCGACTTCTGCTTTTGGCACTGGATTTCCCATGAATGTTCCAATCTTATTCTCCAGGTCGTCAATCTTCCCGACTAGCGCGTTGATTTCCTCCAAATAATCTTCGCGTGTAGCCTTGAGTTCTTCTTGGAGCTCCTTGATCTTCGTGAATGCCTTCTTCAGTTCTTCCTTGTCCGTGCACATCTGGTTCTCCTGGCGTCGAATATGTTGGTTCTGCTCCTGGATGAAAGCTGCAATTGATCCATCCTTCTTGGTCTTGATCATCTCCCATTGCGCGTCTCGACGTCCACAAATTTGGTAAATTGTATCCTTAAGCTCCTGGTGGTAGACTTCTCCAATGCGTCCCATGGCGATGTGTGCGGCCATGCTCTTCCCTAAACTCCAAGTTGGTGCTTCGAAAACCAATCTCATGGCACTAAACATCCTTCCTGGAATGATAACTTGAATCTTCCAGCTCTCCTCTTCAGGTAATGTGGCGTTGTAGGTTCCGGTGACGCTTGGTATTCCTATGTTCAAGTACTTGGTGACTTCCTTCAAATGTCGTCCAAACGGCGTATCTTCATCTGGTTGCATGAACTTGCTCCTTGCATTCGCCATTCCTAAAAGAGTAGAAAGTGGAGAGGGGTCAGAAATGAGAAGAGAGAAGTTTTCTAGGGCTTAAGCTTAGTGGTCGTGTCCTATAGTCAGCGTGTGCTCTGATACCAACTTTGTAGCGACCAGACCTCAAATGGCATGTGCTGCTGTGCACCAGTGTCATCCCTGGATCAGTAATGCTGACACGCACAGTACAAATGGAGGATTTATAACAGAGTAGCAATCACAC
>NW_025252365.1:0-2051 GCF_018294505.1 Triticum aestivum | reverse complement strand
GGCCAGACCCACAGCAAGATCCCCTCCGAGTAGACACGTCGCGTCCGTTTCCCCCCTCCAGGTGCCGGCGGCGGCGCCGTCCGTGAGGGGGGCACACCCCAGACACGCGTGCGAGGCGTTTGCAACCGCCACAACACTTCCAGACTTGTGAGAGGCCGCCTACGCAAGATTTGGCGGCATGCTAGCCCCCGGGGGCCGCCGGCCACAGCCGTAGACGCGCGAAGGGCAATCCGCGTAGAGGGAATTTTTCGGATACTTCTCCATCACCAAAAATTATAAAAAAATACCATCATTCCTATAGCACATGTGCCCACGTCGTGCCAAAAAACTCATGATTTTATCGCGCTCCGAGTATTTAGTAATATTGAAGCCGCATCCTTACCGCAGAACGTCTACTACCGTGTCATCGCCGTCCGTGAGGGGGGCCACGCCCCGAAGACGCGTCCCGCCTCTTCGGACATGCCACCACACAACCCCGCATGTATGAGGGACCGGTGCGATGCTCCGGTGGCATTGCTACCCCCAGTGTCCCCGTCCCGCCTAACCCTGTAGCGTTTGACCATGGGATCTCGCCCTTTGTCTTTGCACAGACGGGCTTTGACCAGTGGACCTCCCCACCCGGTTGTGTTAGGTTAGCCCATAGGAACACTTTGGAGCAACATCCGGTCCAGACCCACAGCAAGATCCCCTCCGTGTAGACCCGACGCGTCCGTTTCCCCCCTCTAAGTGCCAGCGGCGGCGCCGTCCGTGAGGGGGGCACACCCCGGACACGCGTGCCGGGCGTTTGCAACCGCCACAACACTTCCAGAGTTGTGAGAGGCCGCGTACGCAAGATTTGGTGGCATGCTAGCCCCCGGAGGCCGCCGGCCACAACCGTAGACGTGCGAAGGGCAATCCGCGTAGAGGGAATTTTTCGGATACTTCTCCATCACCAAAAATTATGAAAAAATACCATCGTTCCTATAACACATGTGCCCACGTCGTGCAAAAAAACTCATGATTTTATCACGCTCCGAGTATTATTAATATTAACGCTGCATCGGTACCGCAGAACGTCTACTACCATGTCATCGCTGTCCGTGAGGGGGGGCCACGCCCCGGAGACGCGTCCCGCCTCTTCGGACATGCCACCACACCACCCCGCATGTATGAGGGCCCGGTGCGACGCTCCGGTGGCATTGCTACCCCCAGTGCCCCCGTCCCGCCTAACCCTGTAGCGTTTGACCACGGGATCTAGCCCTTTGACTTTGCACGGACGAGCTTTGACCAGTGGACCTCCCCATCCGGTTGTGTAAGGTCAGCCCATAGGAACACTTTGGAGCGACATCGGGGCCATACCCACAGCAAGATCCACTCCGTGTAGACCCGACGCGTCCGTTTCCCCCCTCCAGGTGCCGACAGCGGCGCCGTCCGTGAGGGGGGCACACCCCGGACACGCGTGCCGGGCGTTTGCAACCGCCACAACACTTACAGACTTGTGAGAGGTTGCCTATGCAAGAGTTGGCGGCATGCTAGCCCCCGGAGGCTGCCGGCCACAGCCGTAGATGCAGGAAGGGCAATCCGCGTAGAGGGAATTTTTCGGATACTTCTCCATCACCAAAAATTATGAAAAATTACCATCATTCCTATAGCACATGTGCCCACGTCATGCAAAAAAACTCATGATTTTATCGCGCTCCGAGTATTTAGTAATATTGACGCCGCATCGTTACCGCAGAACGTCTACTACCATGTCATCGCCATCCGTGAGGGGGGGCCACGCCCCGGAGACGCGTCCCGCCTCTTCGGACATGCCACCACACCACCCCGCATCTATGAGGGCCCGGTGTGATGCTCCGGTGGCTTTGCTACCCCCAGTGCCCCCGTCCCACCTAACCCTGTAGCGTTTGACCACGGGATCTAGCCCTTTGACTTTGCACGGACGGGGTTTGACCAGTGGACCTTCCCACTCGGTTGTGTTAGGTCAGCCCATAGGAACACTTTGGAGCAACATCCGGTCCAGACCCACAGCAAGATCCCCTCCGTGTAGACCCGACGCGTCCGTTTCCCCC
>NW_025252364.1:0-2051 GCF_018294505.1 Triticum aestivum | reverse complement strand
GCTAGGAGGAGGAGCAGGAGTATATATAGTCTAGGTGGGCTAAGGGGTACATGGGCCTCGGCACTTCACTGTGCACAGACAGGCGAAGCCGGATGTCTGGGTGTCGGGCCCGATGTCCGGGCCTTCATGAGGAGCCAGATGTCCGGGCTTGCGGGTCGGATGTCCGTGTTGGCGGGGCTGGTCTCGGTGCTCTCTTGATAGCCTGCTGAAAGTGCAACTATGCCTAGGTGGTTTTGGTAATTCCTAACAACATATAGCTCATTGAGCTAATGCTATTTCAAGATTAGTATTTCAGGAAAGCTCAATGATTGGCATGGCATGGATGAGAAAAGTGGACACCTCAAAATGCTAAGGACAAAAGGATTGGCTCAAGCTCAAAGCTCAAGGCTCTACTGAGGGAGTCCTGGATTAGGGGGTCTCCGGACAAACAGACTATATCCTTTGGCCGGACTGTTGGACTATGAAGATACAAGATTGAAGACTTCGTACCGTGTCCGGATGGGACTCTCCTTGGCGTGGAAGGCAAGATTGGCGATACGGATATGTAGATCTCCTACCATTGTAACCGACTCTGTGTAACCCTAGCCCTCTCCGGTGTCTATATAAATCGTAGGGTTTTTAGTCCGTAGGACGAACAACAGTCATACCGTAGGCTAGCTTCTAGGGTTTAGCCTCCTTGATCTCGTGGTAGATCTACTCTTGTACTACCCATATCATCAATATTAATCAAGCAGGACGTAGGGTTTTACCTTCATCAAGAGGGCCCGAACCTGGGTAAAACATGGTGTCCCCTGCCTCCTGTTACCATCCGCCTTAGACGCACAGTTCGGGACCCCCTACCCGAGATCCCAGATTTTGACACCGACATTGGTGCTTTTATTGAGAGTTCCACTATGCCATCACCATAAGGCTTGATGGCTCCTTCGATCATCGGTAATGATGCGGTCCAGGGTGAGGTTTTCCTCCCCGGGCAGATCTTCATATTTGGCGGCTTCGCACTGCGGGCCAACTCGCTTGGCCATCTGGAGAAGATCGAGAGCTACGCCCATGGCCATCAGGTCAGGTTCGGAAACCTAAACTACACTGCCGACACCCATGGAGACTTGATCTTCGACGGATTCGAGCCCATGTCAGGTGCACTGCACGATCACGACGAGCATGATTTAGCTCTACTGTCGGACAATGTTCGGGAAATCACACCTGCAACTACTCCGGCCTTCAATCCGGAGCAAATTGTGCCATCCAAGGACGGGTGGATAGACCCTGCCATGGAGGCCGCACTCTCAGTGTCGATAGAGCCGGATACTTACCTCATCTCTTACGAGAGCCGTGTTGCCGAACCATTGGATTGATATCCGGCCACGGACTCTGAGCCGCCTGCATCCATGCCTATCGAATCCGATTGGGCGCCGATCATGGAGTTCACCTCCGTGGATATCTTTCAGCATTCACCTTTCGGCGACGTGCTAAATTCATTAAGGTCTCTCTCCTTGTCAAGAGAACCTTGGCCGAACTATGTCCGGCTGGAATGGGATGCGGACGATGAAGAAATTCGCTCCCCACCCACCACCCACTTAGTAGCCACTATCGACGATTTAATCGACATGCTCGACTTCGACTCCGAAGACATCGACGGTATGGACGACGATGCAAGAGACGAACAGGAACCAACGCCCACAGGGCGCTGGACCGCCACCTCATCATATGATATATACATGGTGGACACCCCCAAAGAAGGCAATGGCGACGAGACAGCGGAGGATGACCCCTCCAAGAAGCAACCCAAGAGCCGACGTCAATGGCACTGCTCTAAGTCCCTCCATAGCAAAAGTAGTGATACCAGAATAGGAGACAATAACACTCCGGATAGTGCCGAAGACGACAACAATCCCCTCCAGCACGATTTAGAGCGGGAGGGTGAACAAGCTAGCCCTCCAGAGCGGGCAGTAGATGGAGAATCGGAGGAGGGCAATTACATGCCTCTCTCCAAAGATGAGGCGAGCCTCGACGACGAAGAATTTATCATGCCCGAGGATCCCGTCGAGCAGGAG
>NW_025252363.1:0-2051 GCF_018294505.1 Triticum aestivum | reverse complement strand
GCTAGGAGGAGGAGCAGGAGTATATATAGTCTAGGTGGGCTAAGGGGTACATGGGCCTCGGCACTTCACTGTGCACAGACAGGCGAAGCCGGATGTCTGGGTGTCGGGCCCGATGTCCGGGCCTTCATGAGGAGCCAGATGTCCGGGCTTGCGGGTCGGATGTCCGTGTTGGCGGGGCTGGTCTCGGTGCTCTCTTGATAGCCTGCTGAAAGTGCAACTATGCCTAGGTGGTTTTGGTAATTCCTAACAACATATAGCTCATTGAGCTAATGCTATTTCAAGATTAGTATTTCAGGAAAGCTCAATGATTGGCATGGCATGGATGAGAAAAGTGGACACCTCAAAATGCTAAGGACAAAAGGATTGGCTCAAGCTCAAAGCTCAAGGCTCTACTGAGGGAGTCCTGGATTAGGGGGTCTCCGGACAAACAGACTATATCCTTTGGCCGGACTGTTGGACTATGAAGATACAAGATTGAAGACTTCGTACCGTGTCCGGATGGGACTCTCCTTGGCGTGGAAGGCAAGATTGGCGATACGGATATGTAGATCTCCTACCATTGTAACCGACTCTGTGTAACCCTAGCCCTCTCCGGTGTCTATATAAATCGTAGGGTTTTTAGTCCGTAGGACGAACAACAGTCATACCGTAGGCTAGCTTCTAGGGTTTAGCCTCCTTGATCTCGTGGTAGATCTACTCTTGTACTACCCATATCATCAATATTAATCAAGCAGGACGTAGGGTTTTACCTTCATCAAGAGGGCCCGAACCTGGGTAAAACATCGTGTCCCCTGCCTCCTGTTACCATCCGCCTTAGACGCACAGTTCGGGACCCCCTACCCGAGATCCCAGATTTTGACACCGACATTGGTGCTTTTATTGAGAGTTCCACTATGCCATCACCATAAGGCTTGATGGCTCCTTCGATCATCGGTAATGATGCGGTCCAGGGTGAGGTTTTCCTCCCCGGGCAGATCTTCATATTTGGCGGCTTCGCACTGCGGGCCAACTCGCTTGGCCATCTGGAGAAGATCGAGAGCTACGCCCATGGCCATCAGGTCAGGTTCGGAAACCTAAACTACACTGCCGACACCCATGGAGACTTGATCTTCGACGGATTCGAGCCCATGTCAGGTGCACTGCACGATCACGACGAGCATGATTTAGCTCTACTGTCGGACAATGTTCGAGAAATCACACCTGCAACTACTCCGGCCTTCAATCCGGAGCAAATTGTGCCATCCAAGGACGGGTGGATAGACCCTGCCATGGAGGCCGCACTCTCAGTGTCGATAGAGCCGGATACTTACCTCATCTCTTACGAGAGCCGTGTTGCCGAACCATTGGATTGATATCCGGCCACGGACTCTGAGCCGCCTGCATCCATGCCTATCGAATCCGATTGGGCGCCGATCATGGAGTTCACCTCCGTGGATATCTTTCAGCATTCACCTTTCGGCGACGTGCTAAATTCATTAAGGTCTCTCTCCTTGTCAAGAGAACCTTGGCCGAACTATGTCCGGCTGGAATGGGATGCGGACGATGAAGAAATTCGCTCCCCACCCACCACCCACTTAGTAGCCACTATCGACGATTTAATCGACATGCTCGACTTCGACTCCGAAGACATCGACGGTATGGACGACGATGCAAGAGACGAACAGGAACCAACGCCCACAGGGCGCTGGACCGCCACCTCATCATATGATATATACATGGTGGACACCCCCAAAGAAGGCAATGGCGACGAGACAGCGGAGGATGACCCCTCCAAGAAGCAACCCAAGAGCCGACGTCAATGGCACTGCTCTAAGTCCCTCCATAGCAAAAGTAGTGATACCAGAATAGGAGACAATAACACTCCGGATAGTGCCGAAGACGACAACAATCCCCTCCAGCACGATTTAGAGCGGGAGGGTGAACAAGCTAGCCCTCCAGAGCGGGCAGTAGATGGAGAATCGGAGGAGGGCAATTACATGCCTCTCTCCAAAGATGAGGCGAGCCTCGACGACGAAGAATTTATCATGCCCGAGGATCCCGTCGAGCAGGAG
>NW_025252362.1:0-2051 GCF_018294505.1 Triticum aestivum | reverse complement strand
GTGGTGCCACAACCTTCGACAGTCACAGTCCCTTCAGTGATGGCAGCACCGGCCAAGAGATAACTTGCACTTGAGGCATCACCTTCGACATAAGCATTACCAGGGGACCTGCCGATCCCAGAGAAAAGATGGCTCGTTTAGGAAATGGTTACATCAACATTTATGAAGTTTGAACTAACAGTTTCCGAATACATAAGAGTATGTTCAGTAAAAGCATGGATGTGTATCCTGATGGGCCATATGGCAGCAAGGGCATAAGATAAGAAGGGCCAAAAGAAGCAAAATCAAGAATCATCTGCATAGATGCTCACTGCCAAACAACTGCTGATATTCTCTATTTTCAGTCCAATTTTAAGATGGATGATACTTCTCGTCTGATCAATTCTATGTCCAGAAAACAGAAATGTGCAATGCATTGTAGGTAGCAGAGTCGATTGCCAATGCATTGTAGGTAGGCACTGGTTTCCTAGCGCAATGCGCCTTCAGAGCTACTAAGCAGTCGGCAGATTTTGTACAATATTTTTTTCCTAGTTTATGAATAATTCAAATGGGGGTGTGTGTATAAATATTTGGGTAGGCTGAAAACTAGAATCATGTTTTTGTACTCCACTATCAGAAGTAAAGCAATGTAGAACTTACTTGTATTTTTGTCCTCCCTTAATGTAGAATCTGTCCCAACTATCAGAATGCTACACAGCCACGCCAAAACGCTCCATCAATTTCAGTGTCATTTCAACGTAAGGAACGGAGATCAGTTTATCAATGATTTCAATCTCGGCATCCCCAAGAGCCAAAGGAGCAGCCATCAGCAAGGAACTCAACCTGTGAAATTATTCGATCTTTAGCGCCAATCTTTGATAGATCACGAAATACTCACATACTGAAATTATTCAATGTTGATTGGTTCTTAAAATTTTGTGCGCGTTGTAAGATTGCATACATTGCATCGTACTAGCCATAATAATAATTTCTCAACGCAAGAATGTGTAGAAGAATCTGAGGCGCAGATGAGCGAGACAGCCAGTCTTCCTCGAAGAAGATGGCCTTCCTCTTTTGAATTATATGAATAATAAAAATCAATGCTCACTTGCATGAAGTTTATGAGTGTAGAGCCACACTTTCCCTCGATACTGTCACTGCTCCGATCAAAAGAAAATAATTTGATTTGTTTCCCACTCTCTTGAGGGAACTCATACATTTGATGAGGACCCTACAATGGTACAACACATGCATCAATCCATTCAAATCAATGAAACCATTAGGGTGATTTCTCCTCGTGATTGAAGTAAACCATTAGGGTGACTTTGTGTGTTGGTGCGGTCCACGGAAGCCATGCTATGTGATTTCCCTACGTGCCGGATTTTGTAGCATGTTTGATGACCGATGATATAGCCGTGGAGGCGTGCACCCAGTGAGACTCTGTGAGCCGATGAACTTATGATTTACTACGCATAAAGGTGAAGATAGCAAATGAAATCTCACTGGAGAAGCGTAACCCATGTGCTAAAATGGTATTGAAAGCACACAAAAGAAATGCAATGCGGTGGGCCAGTGTGGCACCTTCGTGTCATCATACCTCAACTAATAAATATCAGTATCTCCCATGCCTCGCTGACTCCAATTCTAGATTCCTCTAGCAACGATGGACGGAGATCAACCTCTCTCGTGCCTCTCAGTTTCAATTCCTGTTTCCTCTAGCAACTGAGAGATCGTCCATATATCTGGATAGTGGAAAGCATCTGTTGTGAACTGTAGGCTTGAAAGACACCAGGAATGATTTTATGGTGATGAGGAAGAGTCTATTAACCAGTTTTTTCCTCCCACCTCACCTGGTAGAGGAGATGGCTATCGTCCCGAACACGAAGAGACCTTTGCGGGCCAGCAATCGCGAGAGACAAGTACAATCCCCGCAGGATGGAGAAGTGACACTCTCGGACCCAAGATATACACATCCCGACATGGGACCGAGATTCAGCGATTTCGATCATGAAAGTCTCAAAGTCAATGTACCATTGGGTTAGAATGGATGGTCTAGATTGAATCCCATAGGG
>NW_025252361.1:0-2051 GCF_018294505.1 Triticum aestivum | reverse complement strand
ATCAAGTAAATATTCTTAACATCTACTCGAATCATCTGTGAAGTAAGAACATAACGATATTCACTGCATGCCTCAGCACTTATTGGACTGCACACATCAAAATGTGTTACTTCCAACAAGTTGCTATCTTGTTCCATCTTACTGAAACCGAGGCTTTTCAGTCATCTTGCCCATGTGGTATGATTTGCATATCTCAAGTAATTCAAAATCAAGTGAGTTCAAACGGTCCATTTGCATGGAGTTTCTTCATGCATATATACCAATAGACATGGTTCGCATGTCTCAAACTTTTCAAAAACGAGTGAGTCCAAAGATCCATCAACATGGAGCTTCTTCATGCGTTTTATACCAATATGACTTACACAGCAGTGCCACAAGTAGGTGGTACTATCATTACTATCTTTTGGCATGAACATGTGTATCACTATGATCGAGATTCAATAAACCATTCATTTCAGGTGTAAGACCATTGAAGGTATTATTCAAATAAACAGAGTAACCATTATTCTCCTTAAATGAATAACCGTATTTCGATAGACATAATCCAATCATGTCTATGCTCAACGCAAACACCAATCTCGGTGGTAGAGGGAGCGTGCGATGCTTGATCATATCAAACTTGGAAACACTTCCAACACATATCGTCAGCTCACCTTTAGCTAGTCTCCGTTTATTCCGTAGCTTTTATTTCGAGTTACTAACACTTAGCAACCGAACCGGTATCTAATACCCTGGTGCTACTAGGAGTACTAGTAAAGTACACATTAACACAATGTATATCCAATATACTTCTATCGACCTTGCCAGCCTTCTCATCTACCAAGTATCTAGGGTAATCTTGCTCCAGTGGTTGTTCCCCTTATTACAGAAGCACTTAGTCTCGGGTTTGGGTTTAACCTCGGGTTTCTTCATTTGAGCAGCAGCTGATTTGCCATTTCATGAAGTATCTCTTCTTGCCCTTGCCCTTCTTGAAACTAGTGGTTTTACTAACCATCAACGATTGATGCTCCCTTTTGATTTCTACTTTCGCGGAGTCAAACATCGCGAATATCTCAAGGATCATCATATATGTCCTTGATATATTATAGTTCATCACGAAGCTCTAGCAGCTTGGTGGTAATGACTTCGGAGGAACTATCACTATTTCATCTGGAAGATCAACTCCCACTTGATTCAAGTGATTGTTGCACTCAGACAATCTGAGCACAAGCTCAACAATTGAGCTTCTCTCCTTAGTTTGCAGGCTAAGAAAATCGTCGGAGGTCTTATACCTCTTGACGTGGGCACGAGCCTGAAATCTCAATTTCAGCCCTCGAAACATCTCATATGTTCCGTGACGTTTCGAAAACGTCTTTGGTGCCTCTACTTAAACCATTTAACTGAACTATCACGTAGTTATCAAAACGTGTATGTTCGATGTTCACAACATCCACAGACGAGGTTTGGGGTTCAGCACACTGAGCGGTGCATTAAGGACATAAGCTTTCTACTGTCCGCATAATCGCTACTGTCAACTTTCAACTATATTTTCTCTAGGAACATAACTAAACAGTAGAACTAAAGCACGAGCTACGACATAATTTTGCAAAGAGTCTTTTGACTATGTTCAGGATAATTAAGTTCATCTTATGAACTCCCACTCAGATAGACATCCCTCTGGTCATCTAAGTGATCACATGATCCGAGTCAACTAGGCCGTGTCCGATCATCACGTGAGACGGACTAGTTAACGTCGGTGAACATCTTCATGTTGATCGTATCTACTATACGACTCATGCTCGACCTTTCGGTCTCCGTGTTCCGAGGCCATGTCTGCACATGCTAGGCTCGTCAAGTTAACCCTAAGTGTTTTCGCTGTGTAAAACTGTCTTACACCCGTTGTATGTGAACGTAAGAATCCATCACACCCGATCATCACGTGGTGCTTAGAAGCGACGAACTGTAGCAACGGTGCACAGTTAGGGGAGAACACTTCTTGAAATTTTGTAAGGGATCATCTTATTTACTACCGTCGTCCTAAGTAAACAAGATGCATAAACATGATAAACATC
>NW_025252360.1:0-2051 GCF_018294505.1 Triticum aestivum | reverse complement strand
TGCTGTTCTTCTTCCCCTTCCCTGTCTGGTCATCATCAGATTCGGGATCCTTGGTGATGAGGACATCAATACCATTGTTACACCCACAGCCCCTACTGTTACATATACTGGACCAATTACTAGAGCTCGCGCACGCCAATTAAATTACCAGGTACTTTCGCTTCTTGGTAATGATTCTAATGTTCATGAGATTATGATGCTGCCTAAATTGGATACATTTGTTTTGCTTACAAATGAAGGGCCTAGCTTGGAGAAGGATGAACATTGGAGCAAGAACACACATGGAGTTGATGGCATGCGCAAGGGGATCAAGAACGGAGTTACAAGTGATGATTTCAGGACTTTAAAGCCGCCATAAGGAGTGCATGAAGCCTTGGACGAAATATACAAGATGCCACTTCATAATATTCGTCCATAGGCTATTCTAGGTGCCGCGTCACCTTATTAATGGGCCAGACCCATGTAATTTCGAAATACTTAAGTATAGGCTATTTTTAGAGTCTGTATGTGTGGGGAAACAAGAGTTAGGGTTGGTTTCGGACCCCACCCTCAAGGGCCACGAAATTCCCCCCTCTTCCTCCATATATACAGCCCTTAGGGCGTCGTTTAGACTTTGGGTTTTGTTTAGATCAATAGTTCGCCATAGCTGCAACTTCGCGTACTTCGTTTGTGTCCAATGACCAGACCAAGACGTCACAGAACCCCACCTTGATCAATAAAGCTTTCTTCTTATATTCGCAATATCCAGATTGCAATCTCAGTTTCTTGCTTGTTCTTCGTTTGCTCGCAGGAAACAGACCCTCGTGGTCAGGTTGATCGTGCTCCGGCGTGGTCAATAACCCTCGGAAGTTGGTTTAGCGATTGCTAAGGCGCGACGTCTCGCACGTTCGTAGTCAGATCGTCAAAGTCGTCTCCCACAGAAAACGATAGCCACCATCTCATCGAAACATCGGGACCCTCGCCTCTATCAATTGGTATCACATTTCCAGGTTGCTCGGTGAGATTTTACAGTTTTTCGTAGATTAGATCGAGTCTGTTCTTCATACCTACAGTCCACGAAAAAGCCACAAAAAATTTTTAGGGTTAGTTCATCATATCCGAAGCCTTTGCATAATCCTTTTAGGGTTTTTGCTTTGTTGAATTTGCGGTTGCATCGTCGTGTCAAGTTGCTGGTCTTAGAGTCTAGTCTTTTAGAGTTTCGAGTTCTGGTCATAAGTTGTCACGCCGCCGCCGCACCATCATCATCGCCCATCTACCACTTTTGCTTATCCGCCACCGCTCTGAATCCATATCCATATACCACCACCAATCCGTATCCATATACCACCACCAATCTGTATCCATATACCACCACCGCTACCATATACCACCACCGCTGCCATATACCACAACCATATATCCACCACCAATCTGAGTTCTTTTCATATTAGGTTTGTTCTTGAGATCAATCTAAATTCCGATTCGTGTTTCCTTGCCTGCGTAGGTCTCGGAAAAAAAAAGAGTCTGGAGACCCTCGGGCAGTTTTTAGGCCAAAATTTTCACGGGCAAAATTTTTTCCCTATCCTATTTTTAGGCTTTTCTGAGTCTTTTGAGCCACGTGCCATCATAGTGAGTTTTTGTCGCACTTTTTCGTCGTCGCTGCCCTGATTTCCGAAAAAAAAGTGAAAAAAAATTTCGTGCCCATCCTATCAGTTTGACGAGGGAAGAGTTTTGAGACACTCGCCATTATAATGATTTTTCGCAAAAAAAAGAGCGAAAAAAATAGTTCCAGAGTGTGCTTTTCCCTTATTTACGTGCAGCGCCGTGATTTTGTTAGTGTTCTAGGCTCGCGTCTCTAGCACGGTCTAGCCTAGGACCAGCATAGTACCGTCGTTGAGCGTTTATTCAACTTTGCATCTCTGAATTGATTATTGCTGACCCTTTTTGCTACCATACTATAAGCCTTCCCAGCTCCACATACATCTACGTCGTGTGTTTGACTCTCCCTGGCAATCGCTCTATCCAAGCTTTTGAGAGTTTTGACTATAACGGTTGCCGATCACCGCCTGCTG
>NW_025252359.1:0-2051 GCF_018294505.1 Triticum aestivum | reverse complement strand
GTAGGATTACCAAGCCAAACTGGTCGAAGTTGAGTCTAGATATTCTTTAGTTATGTAAGGGAATTGATTGTGGGATGGAACGTAAGGCTCTTTTTACTCCTTATACCTCATGCCCTTCTGATCTGAGTCATCTTCTCCTCTACGGGGATTAAGAACTAGGCTATCTCTTCTTTCTATTAGGATCACGTGTTACTAATCCGTAGACTTATAAGATTGTTGGATTTAAGCTTGAGTTCAGTTTCTACTACTTCCGTATGTTAATTGTTGATCTCGAAACCTTGATATCGTGCTTCTGAGTGGTTATGCCACCATTTTTGTGAATGCCTCAAGTCTTTTCTGAGCATTTACAGCCGTTATGCTGTCCGAGTCATCCCAGGTTTCTAAATAGTCCGATGCATTTGCAAATCCCTTCCTTCTGTTTCCGATGTTCCCATGGGCCAGATTAACCACACTAATCGGTGTGTTGAGGTAATTATTGCCTTGACATATATGTTGGAGCTATTATTATGACCCTAGGTGTTTTAGGGAGTCACCTAGTAATCTAGCAATGTTTTGTGTTCCCAGTGTGATGATTCTGGCTTTTATTCTCGAAAGCATCCCGTGATGCTACTTAGTAGTAGGTATTCTACTCCTGGGTTCTGAACCCGAGATTCACTCTACCTACTTCATGTTGATAGTAATTGCTAGTGCCTTTAGGATATTAGTAACCTTTGCGATAGTCCTTGAAGTCTGTGGTATCTTCTTCTTCCAAATACCATGAACTACTTATGGCAGAAGTTCCTCGTTGAACTGAAATATCACAACAGGATTATCCTTGAGGAGTCCTCCATTCATAAATCGTGACTCTGCCAGTTCTACCTTTCTGCATGGGTTATCCGGAAGAAATATGTTGAACTTGGTTCGACATACTAATCTATGCATCCACAACTCAGAAAATTATATGTTCCTTTGAGTTGTTCTCTTTAGTTGCATTCTGACCCTCGTCTATCAATTGATAGTCAAGAGTATGCGTGCGTTCGTTTATCGATGCCTATTACTCTTGTGGTCCGTCAAGCCATTCTATCGCAGAATGACTAGGAGAAACAAACTCCAGTACCTCATCCATATTTAGGATTGGGTCAAAGTAGTTGTGTTCCGCAGATCAAGATACAATCCAGCTTCTGGTCTGCTCTACCCTGAAGTATTACCTTCTTTATGACAGGAATTTCATGAGAATTGCACCACCTTTTGTGAATTCTTGACATAGTGATACTTCACGCCATCCTTTTTCATTCCTTGGTTCCGTGTTGTTGCAGCCGGAGTGCCGACAAGTGAATCATGATGTGTGAAATCAATACGCCTAGCAACCTCGTTGCTGGGTAGTTAAAGGACAATAATTTCATTCTTAGTATGTTGGTTTTTGAATCATCCTTCTAAGACTGATCGTGCTACCTAGTCCTTATTTCGGTGCACCCTTCGATTGATGAATTAGGATCTTGTCAAGCCCTCGCTCACTTGATCATATCATCTTGCCCCGAAAAGCAAGATTGTTCTCGAGCTTAGTAACATATCGGTGGTTCGTGATTTTCCGAAGATCTTCTCGGAAGTACTACCAGGTTGTCACCTGACCGCTATGTTGAGCTCGTGATCAAGTTGGTTTATTGTAAACCACCCTTTCTCCAAGAATCTATGATGGATATCCCTGAGCTAGTTGGTTAAGCTAGACAACAACTTGGAGAGTTGGAAGGTAAAAGCTTGCCTGACTTAGTTCGTTCCAAAGGGATATTCTTGTGTAGTGTGTGTTGAAGAAAGATGATATCTTCATCGGTTGGTCCCTGTGATCAGTTGCTGGACCTATTGCCTTATCAATCCTTTGATTTGAGTGTGGGCTATCGTCAAATCAAATCAATACCAATGATGCTCGTAATGTTGTCTTGTTCGTGGTTGATCCCTCGAGCATACACCATTACATCTTTGGCCTGACCAATGCTATCACTTGTTCACTTAACTATGGAATTCCTTTTAAAAGGAAACCCAGATGAATTGTTGTTGAGCCCATTGACAACATCCTT
>NW_025252358.1:0-2051 GCF_018294505.1 Triticum aestivum | reverse complement strand
TTTGTTAAACCAGCCCTGCCTGAAGCATGGAACCAAGGAGGCCCCTGCCACACATCTTTGGAAAGATTGTCACATAATGAGGGAGTTCAAAAATTCTGATTTATACCGGTATGATCAGGATCCACCGGGCGGTTCAGGCCTAGGTTTCCATGGGGGCGGCGGTTCAAGCTCTGGATTTCAGAACAACCAGGGCCATCAGAACAACCATGGTAATAACCAGCAGAATAACCAAGGGAATCAGCAACAGTCAGGTTACCAGAGTCACCCCAAGCAGTTGAACAGCGGACAGTATCATGTGTTCACTACCAGCTTGTGCAAGCGGGATCAGAAACTTCACAAGAGGGCATTCAATACTGTTGAACCGGCTATACCGCATTATCTACGATGGTCGGAGCAGCCTATTGTGTGGAGCAGGAAGGATCACCCGCCCCGGGTTGACAATCCGGGCCAGCTAGCCTTGGTGGTAGCGCCTCAAGTGGGGGGATATAAGTTTGCCAAGGTTTTGATGGATGGAGGGAGCAGTATCAACATCCTATACTATGAGACTTTCCGTCGCATGGATTTGACGGATAAGAATCTTAAACCGTCAAACACTATCTTTCATGGTGTGGTACCAGGTAAATCGGCCTACCCTGTGGGAAAGATTGCTTTGGAAGTTGTGTTTGGAGATGAGTTTGATTCCAGGTCTGAGACTTTGACCTTTGAAGTGGTGAAAATCCAGAGTCCATATCACGCGCTATTTGGACGGTCGGCTTACGCGAAATTCATGGCGAGGCCCTGTTATGTCTATCTACAGCTCAAGATGCCAGGTTATAAGGGGACGATCACGGTACATGGGAGCCGAAGGATTGCCTTGGATTGCAAGGAAGGTGAAGCAGCTTATGCAGAATCGGTTTGTGCCACGGAGGAGCTGAAATTCTATAAAGACAATGTTGATCCGGCGGATATGACCCCTCTGAAGAAACCTACGATTGAACATGACCCGGCCCTGACGTTCAAACCGGCTAATGAGACTAAGCTTGTTGACTTCGTCCCTGGTGATTCATCCAAGCAGTTTAGTATCAATGCAAATCTGGATCCGAAATAGGAAAGCGCGCTCATCGAGTTCACCCGTGAGAACCGGGACATCTTTGCATGGAAACCTTCTGACATGCCAGGTGTACCAAGGGAACTCGCTGAGCACACATTAAATATTGATCCTAAGTTTAAACTAGTCAAGCAATACCTTCGCCGCTTTAATGAAGAAAGACGCAAGGCCATCGGTGAAGAGGTAGCCCGGCTGCTGGCAGCTGGATTTATCGTTGAAGTGTTTCATCCCGAATGGTTGGCTAATCCGGTGCTTGTTCTTAAGAAAAATGGCACTTGGCGTATGTGTGTGGACTACACTGATTTGAACAAAGCTTGCCCGGCAGATCCTTTCGCTCTCCCATGTATCGATCAGATCATTGATGCAACGGCGGGTTGTGAGCGCCTGAGTTTCCTGGATGCTTATTCAGGTTATCATCAGATTAAAATGGCAGTTATGGACCAGGAGAAAACAGCCTTCATCACTCCCTTTGGAGCCTTCTGCTATGTTTCTATGCCCTTTGGGCTCAAGAGTGCCCAAGCAACCTACCAGTGTTGTGTGCAAAATTGTCTTCACAAGCAGATCAGCCGTAATGTTCATGCCTATGTGGATGACATTGTGGTGAAATCCAGGAAGCAGGAAACCCTGATAAATGATCTCAAGGAGACGTTTGACAATCTTCGGGTTTACAAAATGATGCTCAACCCGGACAAATGTGTTTTTGGTGTTCCGGCAGGCAAACTATTGGGCTTTCTTGTGTCTAACAGAGGTATTGAGGCAAATCCGGAAAAGATCAAAGCAATCACATCCTTGGCTAAACCGGCATGTATCAATGATGTTCAGCGCCTGGCCGGCCAGATTGCAGCCCTCAGCCGATTTATCAGCCGTTTGGGAGAGAAGGCGATTCCCCTGTATCAGATGTTGAAGAAAACAGAAAAATTCGTCTAGAGTGACGCCACTGATGCGGCATTCGAGGAGTTGAAGC
>NW_025252357.1:0-2051 GCF_018294505.1 Triticum aestivum | reverse complement strand
CGTCATTGCTGTTGTGCATGGTTCGGCTTCGTCCCTCCATCTGTCACTTGATCGTTGGTTGACATGAACCAAATTTCCAAGGCCTTGTGAGCCACCCTTAATTTCATCTCCTTCACTAATTGGGTAGTACAAAGTACGGAATTTGGAAAATTAACGTGCCTTTAAAGTTAAAAGTCTTTAGGTGGTTTGTTCACGAGAAAGTGATTTTGACTAAAGATAACTTGGCAATACATAGTTTCGAGGGTAGTAAATGGTGTTGCTCTCTGTGATCAACATGAATAGATTCCACATCTTTTTCTCAAATGCCGACTAGCCAAGCTACTATGGCGCGCATTGCACGCCTTTAATGTATGTCCTCCTAATACAATTGCTACTTTATTTGAGACCTGGCTAAATGGTTACTTTAGGCTATATGGGATTAATGAAATTACGTGATTTTTAATGGACAAAATATCACAAATTTTTTACAGGTCATCCACACGGCAACTGACGGATCCGTACGTGGTCAAGGAGCATATGAATTATGGGTGCAACCGTTGAAAGACGGTAGATCGGGATACCTACAACCTATTTGAATGTTGGTCCAATAATAGGATAGTTGTATAGCCATCTAGTATTATTTTTGCCGGCTGTGGCAATATTCTTTTTGAAAACTCATTTTGAGTTCTTATGTCGAACTGGGTACTTGGTGGGCACTTGGGGAACCCCGTTAAACATTTTCAAAATCCTCAAAAACCTAACAGAAAAAAGATACGGGGCTTTTAAGATCTGGAGAGGCAAAAAAATTCAAAAAATTTCAAATTGTGGTCCAATTGTGGTCAAACAATGGTCAAACTAATTATTCTAGAATATTAGTGTTACTAAATAATTAATTCAGTTTTTTTGAATTTTGGGCAAATCTGGTCAAACTATGGTCAAACAGTGGTCAAACAATGGTCAAACTAATTATTCCAGAAATATTAGTGTTACTAAATAATTATTGTTTTTTAAAAACAATGGTTTCAAACTCAAACAGTGAAATGTGTCACTTCATGCTCAAACTAAATTCCTGAGGGTTAATAAAATTGACATCTTACTATTGTCAGGAAAACAACAGGTGCAGACTTGGAAACGAGGGAGAATAGAACCCGGAAGTTAAGCGTGCTCAGGCTGGAGTAGTGAGAGGATGGGTGACCGTCTGGGAAGTTAGATGATTTGGAATGATGAGGGGTGATTAGAGATTAGAGGATAAATTGAGCAATGATGAGGGGTGGTGATTAGAGATTAGAGGATAAATTGAGCAATGATGAGGGGTGGTGATTAGAGATTAGAGGTTAAAATAATTCAGAAATTTGAAAATCAGAAAAAAAAAATTAAAAAAAATTCGCAAAAAGAAATTTAAAAAAAAATATATCATAAAATTTCCTTTAGTCCCGGTTGGTAAGGTGGAGCTCCAGGCTGCGTCCACGTGGACGGCCTTTAGTCCCGGTTCGTGTAAGAGTATTATAACACTTGAGATTTAGTAAAAGTGAAATCATATGCTCTCTACTCATGGAAATGCTGTATGCCGCTATTGAGCTTCTTGTCTAGGTAAAATAAATGAGTGCATTGTTTGTTGTATGCAAAGACCCACACTGTGTTTAGTCTGTAGCAAACTTACTAATTACTAGTTTATACAAGGATGAATCTAGCTTTATTTTTCGATGGGCTAATTTGTAGCTAACAAATTTCTAGTGCGTGCAAGGATGAATGAGTCATCCTATTAAGCATTTTATGCGAAAGATAGTGGGTACTGGCCTTGACAGATCCTTTCATTTTTTGGCGGGAAGCCTTGACACATCCTTAATGCTTAATATTGTAGCACATCTAGTAATATTTTCACTTTTAGAAAGTATTTTTTTATTTAATAGGTTTCAGAAACAAATGTTAATGTTAGTTTGAAAGTGAGCCTTAGTTGAGCTGAGCACCTGTCCGGTTAATATATATTCATGTATTTTCCAAAAATAAAAGAAAAACAGAAAATGAACAAAGTAAGCATAAGTGCAAATAAAAGGTGGACAAAGCAAAACATA
>NW_025252356.1:0-2051 GCF_018294505.1 Triticum aestivum | reverse complement strand
TAAGGGATTCGCGTATATAACCTTTGTCGAGAAGCTCTTGTACTTGACGCATAATCTCCTTCGTCTCCTCTGGATTGGTACGGTATGGTGCACGGTTTGGCAGTGAAGCACCGGGAATTAAGTCAATCTGATGCTCAATCCCTCGAATAGGCGGTAATCCCGGTGGCACGTCTTGTGGAAAAACATCAGCGAACTCCTGCAAAATGTTAGTGACAGCAGGAGGCAAAGAGGAAGGCACGTCCTCGAATGAAAATAATGCCTCTTTGCACACAAAAGCATAGCAAACAGATTTGCTGAAATCTAGCTCATCAATATCAGATTTGGTGGCAAATAAACATGCACTTTTCAATTTAATTTCAGAAGCAACACTAGATGGTTTATTATTAGGCTTCATTTGTTGCTCAAATTCTTTTGCCACAATCTGATTTTCACTCTTATTCTTCTCCTGTTGTGCTTTATTAGCTCTATTAATATCAGCTTTCAAAATGGAATCAGGAGTCATAGGAAGCAAAGTAATATTTTTATCCTTATGAACAAGAGTATAGTGATTGTTTCTACCATGGTGTACAGAATTTTTATCAAATTGCCATGGTCTACCAAGTAATAAGGAACATGCTTGCATAGGTACCACATCACAATCAACATAATCAGCATATGTAGAGATACTAAAATGCACATGAACAGTATGTGTTACCTTAACCTTGCCGCTGTTGTTGAACCATTGGATGTAGTAAGGATGTGGATGTGGTCTTGTGGTGAGAGAAAGCTTCTCCACCATCTCCATGCTAGCCAAGTTGTTGCAGCTCCCTCCGTCTATTATGACGCGCACAGAACGTTCCTTCACAACTCCCTTGGTATGGAACAAATTGTGCCTCTGATTTTGCTCAGCTTGTGTGACCTGCACACTCAAAACACGTTGAGCTACTAAACATTCATACCTGTCAGCGTCTTCAGGAGCCATGTATTGCGTCTCATGATCAGAATCATCTCCACCATGTTCTTCACGTGTAATAAGAGCCAATGTCTCCTCATCATAGTCACTAGCGGACTCATATCCACCATCTGCTGTAGCAATCATCACACGCGGAGATTTGCATTCCCTCGCATAATGACCTCCTCCCTTACAACGACGACAAATAATATCACTTGTGTGCCCTGTTAATGCCATGGAAGAAGAAGAACGCTGTGCAGGCCCCGCAGGTGCGCTCTTGGCAGATAATGGTGGTTGTGCCTGTTTTCTTGTATCACGGCTGGAGGTGGCACCGGATGGAGGTGCTGGTGCAGTTGAAGTAGAAGATGCACGTGGTGTCCATGATGAAGGCCGGCCTGCTGAAAAGTTAGTTCGCCCTAATGCTTGTCGATCCTGCACTTCACGTTCAGCTTTACAAGCAAGATGGAATAAACGAGTGATATTAGTATACTCCTTATAGTCTAGAATGGTCTGAATCTCTCTATTTAATCCACCCAGAAAACGTGCAAGCATAGCTTCATTCTCCTCAACAATACCACATCTAATCATGCCAGTTTGTAATTCCTGATAATATTCTTCTACAGAATTTTTCCCTTGTCTTAAACGCTGCAATTTTTGAAGCAATTCACGTTGATAATATGGTGGAACCCAACGCGTACGCATAGCAGTTTTCAAAGCAGCCCAAGTAGTTGGAATAGGATATAATCTACAATGTTCAAACCACCATACACATGCAAAACTAGTGAAAGCACAAACAGCAGCAGCAACTCGTCTCTCCTCAGGATATTGTAAACATGTAAATCGTTGTTCAGTTTCTAACTCCCAAGTAAGATATATATCAGGAACATATCTACCCTCAAATGGTGGAATATTCAATTTCAGTTTAGGAATATGGACATCATCTCGTACCTGAGGTGGTGGTGCAGGCCTACCATTACGAATATATACCTGAGGTCGACCTGCTGGTGGTGGTGCTGGTGGCTGCTCGTAGATCTGATTTTGATCAACCTCATCCTCATAATCGCCCGCATACTCATCATCCTCCTGGGTACCAGCAGCAGCAGTAGCAGGAGCCAAAGAA
>NW_025252355.1:0-2051 GCF_018294505.1 Triticum aestivum | reverse complement strand
AAAATAGCCTGGCAAGGGCTGCCAGGCACACTGTGATGTGACACCCAATCGTGCATTTAATGCGCTCCATCAACCTGCAGAGTTAGGTATGGTAGGACTGTTTTCTATCTAATAAGTACGTAAAGACTGATTTTCCACTATGGTAACCCCTTAATCTAATAAAGAATGCCCATGGCGAACCTAGAAAAGGTTTGAGAGGTTAGCAAGCTCAAACCCTCACACATCCATACGTGCGTAGCCACTCTAGCACCAAGGCAACCTTGCCCAACAGGTGAGCAGGATAGTCTAGAGGGCTTGCGCAGGCTGGTGGATTTTCTTGGCGTGGAACTGGCATGCTTTGCAGGAGCGCACCAGCTCAGTGGCGTCATTGAGTGCAGTGGGCCAATAGAAGCCACTACGGAACACCTTGCCCACGAGGGTGAGTGATGAAGAGTGGTGTTCGCAATCCCCACCATGTATGTTTGCCATCAGCTCAAGCCCCTGCTCCCTGGAGATGCATCGTAAAGAAACGTCATTGGGCCTCTTGCAGTACAACTCACTGTCACGGATGCAATACGCAGTGGCCTGATGAGTCACGCGCTCGGTATCCTCCTCCTTCTCTGGAAGGGTCCCCTGGGGTAGGTACGTATTGAACTCCTCGGTCCACCACCCCTCCTGAGGCTCGAGCATGAGGAGCAGGTGGGCTCCTAAGGGAGGGCCACATGCTGGGGCGCCGGTTGTTCGTGCTTGAGGTAGGTCCTCCTGAGGTGGTGCTGGTGCTGCGGCGGGGGGAGCCACTGAGGGCTTGAAGAGCCATTCCTCGAACACTCCTGGCTCCTGAGGTAGCCTCTGGGATGCCCTCTTGGCAATGTCGTCCGCCTCTTGTTTCGTTCCTCGTGGCACATGCTGCAGTTGAAAGCCCAGGAACCGTTTCTCCATATTGTGTACTTCTTCCAGTTATGCCTCCATGTGCTCATCCTTGGGTGTGTACTCTTTGTTGGAGAAGTTGATGAGGAGCTGGGAATCGCCCTTGATGGTGAGGCTCTTCACCCCCAGCGCCGCCGCGGCCCTGAGGCCGGCGAGCAAGCCTTCATACTCTGCGATGTTGTTGGAAACCTTTTCACCCTGCTGAAAATATAGTTGTACATCGTAGTAGAGTTTGTCCTTGATGGGCGCGATGAGGACGGCCCCAGCCCCGGCGCCTTGCCATGCGAATGCGCCATCGAAGTAGATGATCCTTTTGTCTGGCGCCTCGTCTCCAGGCAGGAGGGAGTGGTGCTTGCGTATCCCGCGATCAGGGGCGTCAGCCCATTCCGCCACGAAATCTGTGAGGGCCGCACCCTTGATGACTCTGGTGGTGCTGAACTGGAGCTGGAACGCCTGGAGCTCAATGTTCCACTCTATAACCCGCCCGATGGCATTAGGGATCCGGAGCACCCTCTCTAGTGGGTAGGCTGAAACGACCTTGATGGGGTGTCCTTGGAAGCAGTGGCATAGCTTTCGGGAGGCATAGGGTAGCGCGCCCATGCCTCCTGTAGTACTGTGCCGACGAAGTAGACCAGGTGCTCGACGAGGGAGGAGGCGTTGGTGAGGTCTTGTGTTTCTTGAGGATGCGGGCCCTCGGGGGTCTCATCTCTAGCCGTGCCAAGTGCGTCCTCGTGATTATCAGCCTTAGGAGCCCCACCCTCCCCCGTCCGAGGGGTCGGTTTTAGCCTCAGGAGGAATGTTGGTCGTAGAGTCAGCCGAGGCCTCAGGAGCAGCGTCCTGACGCTACCGTGCTTGGCTTAGTGGTCGAGCGCACTGTTGATGGCCCTTGATTGTGCGCTCCTCTCTTAGGGCCACCATAACAGCACTGGTGGAGTGAGGGGTGGTGGCTAAATAGAGCACCAGTGGCTCGAGAAGGCGCGACGCCACCATCACCGGCGGGCTGGTCGGGTATCTCTTGAGGTCTTGAAAGGCCGCATCAGCTTCGGTGGTCCACTCGAATGGCCCCTTCCTTTTCATCAGCTTGAAGAATAGAAGGGCGCGTTCTCCCAGTTTGGAGATGAAGCACCCTAGTGAGGTCATGCAGC
>NW_025252354.1:0-2051 GCF_018294505.1 Triticum aestivum | reverse complement strand
ACAACCATGGAAATCGCTTCGGGACCCCAAAATTCAGTAATAGCCCATGAAACGGCTCAGAATCGAGAAAAACCGCGAGTGTTGATGACCGACACGTAAGCGCACCTTGGGGTTTGAAAACCATGGAAATCGCTTTGGGACCCCAAAACGGTGAGTAATAGTCCACGAAACGGGCAAGAATCAGCCAAAACTACGAGTGTTAACACCCCGGGGTTCCATAACAATGGAAATCGCTCCGGGACCCCAAAACTGAGTAATAGTCCATGAAACGGGTCAGCAGCGACAAAAACCGCGAGTGTGGATGACAGACACGCAAGCGCACGTTGGGGTTCGACAATCATGGAAATCGCTTTGGGACCCTAAAACTGTGAGTAATAGTCCATGAAACGTGTCAGAATCCACAAAAACCGGGAGTGCTGATGATCGACACGTAAAGGCATCCCAGGGTTTGTTAATCGTGGAAATCACCCCGGGACCCCAAAACAGTGAGTAGTAGTCCACGAAACGGGCCAGAATCAGCCAAAACTACGAGTGTTGATGACCGACACGTAAACGCATCCCGGGGTCGTTAGTCGTGGAAATCACTTCGGGACCCGAAAATGGTGAGTAATAGTCCAAGAAACGGACCAGAATTGGCCAAAATTGTGAGTGTTGATCACTGACATGTAAACGCTCCCCGAGATTCGACAACGATGGAAATCGCTTCGGGACCCCAAAACTGAGTAATAGTCCATGAAACGGGTCAGCATCGACAAAAACTGCGAGTGTGGATGACCGACACGTAAGCGCACCTTGGGGTTCGACAATCATGGAAATCACTTTGGGACCCCAAAACTGTGAGTAATTGTCCACGAAACGTGTCAGAATCCACAAAAATCGCGAGTGTTGATGATCGACACGTAAACGCATCCCAGGGTTCGTTAATCGTGGAAATCACCTCGGGACCCCAAAACAGTGAGTAATAGTCCACGAACCGGGCCAGAATCAGCCAAAACCTCGAGTGTTGATGACCGACACATAAATGCACCCCGGGGTTCGTTAGTTGTGGAAATCACTTCGGGACCCGAAAATGGTAAGTAATTGTCCAAGAAACGGACTAGAATTGACCAAAATTGTGAGTGTTGATGACTGACAAGTAAACGCTCCCCGAGATTCAACAACGATGGAAATCGCTTCGGGACCCCAAAACTGAGTAATAGTCCATGAAACGGGTCAGCATTGACAAAAACGGCAAGTGTGGATGACTGACACGTAAGCGCACCTTGGGGTTCGACAATCATGGAAATTGCTTTGGGACCCCAAAACGGTGACTAATAGTCCATGAAACGGGTCAGAATTGGCCAATACTATGAGTGTTGACGATCGACACGTAAACGCACCCCGAGGATCGCCAATAGTGGAAACCCCTTTGGGACCCTAAAACGCTGAGTAATAGTGCACGAAATGGGCCAGAATCAGCCAAAATTGTGAGTGTTCATTACCGACACGTAAACGCACCCCGGGGTTCATTAATTGTGGAAATCATTTCGGGACCCGAAAATGGTGAGTAATAGTCCAAGAGACGGACCAGAATTGGCCAAAATTGTGAAGTTGATGACCAACATGTAAACGGACCCCGGGGTTCGACAACCATGGAAATCGCTTCGGGACCCCAAAATTCAGTAATAGCCCATGAAACGGCTCAGAATCGAGAAAAACCGCGAGTGTTGATGACCGACACGTAAGCGCACCTTGGGGTTTGAAAACCATGGAAATCGCTTTGGGACCCCAAAACGGTGAGTAATAGTCCACGAAACGGGCAAGAATCAGCCAAAACTACGAGTGTTAACACCCCGGGGTTCCATAACAATGGAAATCGCTCCGGGACCCCAAAACTGAGTAATAGTCCATGAAACGGGTCAGCAGCGACAAAAACCGCGAGTGTGGATGACAGACACGCAAGCGCACGTTGGGGTTCGACAATCATGGAAATCGCTTTGGGACCCTAAAACTGTGAGTAATAGTCCATGAAACGTGTCAGAATCCACAAAAACCGGGAGTGCTGATGATCG
>NW_025252353.1:0-2051 GCF_018294505.1 Triticum aestivum | reverse complement strand
TGACGCTAGCCCATGGAAACATACCTAACCCCACACAGAACTCTCACGTAGACCATGGGTTAGTACACAAAGCATAAAGGACAATGCTTACCTTACCATGCGATCACGTGATCCCTCTCGGTACATCTTCTATGCTTTGTGTGTTGATCAACTTGATTCACTCTTTGACTTAGTCTTGATCAAGCTTGAACCTTTCCAACTCTCTTCATTTGGATGATGTCTTGAAGGTAAACATGAATGATCACACACACTTCTTCTTCAAGACATGCTTGCAATAAGCTCAATACTCACAAGACCAATCTTTGGATAATTCTTTTATAGCACCTTGGTCATCACAAACTCTCCTTGAAACCAACAAATGGACTCCAAGAAAAGCCTCTGGACAACCCTTCAAATATAACTCAAGGCAACCATTATTCCATAAAGATTGTCATCAATTACCAAAACCAAACATGGGGGCACCGCATGTTTTTTCAGGAAGCCTCTCGTCAAACCTGGAGCTCCTCCTCTAACAACGATGATGCAAAGATTCCATAAGTGGTACATGGACACCTGCAAGTCTGGGAAGGATATTTTGACGCTGAGAGTTAAAGAGGAGCACGACCTCGTTGGAATTGATCTGTTGTCTGTTCCATTTGAGGATTTCTTCTAGTTTTTCAATCAGAAGGCCCTCGATGAAATAATCATCACTTGCTATTGTTTGTAAGTACTACTTCTGTAATTAAGTCTCTATATATAGCTCAGCTCTTTCATTGCATGTATATATAATTATCCTCACTATATTATGCAGATTGAAGATCGTCGAATGCAAGAAAAGACAAATCTATGATATTAGGTTCATTAACACAAATCTCATAGATGAATGGACGGTTAAACATGATGCCAAAGAAGCCGAGGCCAATTTGCTAAAATCGTTGCTTCAAAATCAAAACAAACATAAAATAATCTTTCCTTACAACTTCAAGTGAGTGTTACTGTCTTGTGCATATTCGGTTTCCCTTATTACTCGAGGTTATAGTAATGTAACTGATGAGTTATGCATGCATGCACAGCTTCCACTTTATTCTCCTAGAGATTGAGCTTGAGCAGGGACTAATAACCGTCTTAGACTCAAGACGAAAAGATCCCAAGGAGTATGCGGACATGACTGAAATGCTCGAGAAGTAAGTTCAATCAATCATTATCGCACCATATCGGCAACTTTGTTCATTTCCTCATATCAAGTAATAATTATTTTCTTTGTCTCGCAGGGTATGGAAAGTGTTCACTGCAGAAGCTCCGGGACTGCCGAGGAAGCTGCGATTTACACACTCGAAAGTAAGTACTACTAGCTAGTTCCGCGCATCTCCCATTGATTGTAGCTAGTTTCATCAATACCATTTATAATGCTTGATTATCGGTTTGATTGACCTCTATTTCTCGTAAAGTGGTTGTGGCAGGAAGGTGGGAATAATTTTTGTGGATAAATGTTTGCGAGTACATCTACAACGCAACGAACCTCTAAGCGGGGCTACTCTAAAGAAGATTTTGAAGTGCGTAAGCAATAATATGCACAATTTTATTTTATTACCATCATTTGTGTTGAGTTTCATTCATATATATGTATTGACCCCCTTCTTCAAATTAGCTTTGGGAGCTGCGGGAGGAACTCCTACCACAAGATCGCATAAAAGCAATTCAAGAGGAATTGGCGGGATTCTTTCTTGACCACGTCATAGATAAAGACGAAGAATACCATGTGAAAGTTGACATCATATGCTAGGGATTGTAAGAGATCTTATACTGTATATATGTAGCTAGTAGCGTCGGATAGATGTATGAAAACTTGTTGTTCGACCAATCTCCCGGAGAAAGAGAGGTCGATCACTTCTCTTTGTATATGTTCATGACGATCTTGTGTACTTAATGGCTTCCTTCATTTTCTTACTATCTAGCGTGTCGAGTCCTCTCTATACGTATAGTACATAGCGTCGACCAAGCACGGAGATAAGAGAGGACACTTCTCTCTATTAGCTAGCTAACACAATATATGAAACCCCTAAATTAATCCT
>NW_025252352.1:0-2051 GCF_018294505.1 Triticum aestivum | reverse complement strand
TGACGCTAGCCCATGGAAACATACCTAACCCCACACAGAACTCTCACGTAGACCATGGGTTAGTACACAAAGCATAAAGGACAATGCTTACCTTACCATGCGATCACGTGATCCCTCTCGGTACATCTTCTATGCTTTGTGTGTTGATCAACTTGATTCACTCTTTGACTTAGTCTTGATCAAGCTTGAACCTTTCCAACTCTCTTCATTTGGATGATGTCTTGAAGGTAAACATGAATGATCACACACACTTCTTCTTCAAGACATGCTTGCAATAAGCTCAATACTCACAAGACCAATCTTTGGATAATTCTTTTATAGCACCTTGGTCATCACAAACTCTCCTTGAAACCAACAAATGGACTCCAAGAAAAGCCTCTGGACAACCCTTCAAATATAACTCAAGGCAACCATTATTCCATAAAGATTGTCATCAATTACCAAAACCAAACATGGGGGCACCGCATGTTTTTTCAGGAAGCCTCTCGTCAAACCTGGAGCTCCTCCTCTAACAACGATGATGCAAAGATTCCATAAGTGGTACATGGACACCTGCAAGTCTGGGAAGGATATTTTGACGCTGAGAGTTAAAGAGGAGCACGACCTCGTTGGAATTGATCTGTTGTCTGTTCCATTTGAGGATTTCTTCTAGTTTTTCAATCAGAAGGCCCTCGATGAAATAATCATCACTTGCTATTGTTTGTAAGTACTACTTCTGTAATTAAGTCTCTATATATAGCTCAGCTCTTTCATTGCATGTATATATAATTATCCTCACTATATTATGCAGATTGAAGATCGTCGAATGCAAGAAAAGACAAATCTATGATATTAGGTTCATTAACACAAATCTCATAGATGAATGGACGGTTAAACATGATGCCAAAGAAGCCGAGGCCAATTTGCTAAAATCGTTGCTTCAAAATCAAAACAAACATAAAATAATCTTTCCTTACAACTTCAAGTGAGTGTTACTGTCTTGTGCATATTCGGTTTCCCTTATTACTCGAGGTTATAGTAATGTAACTGATGAGTTATGCATGCATGCGCAGCTTCCACTTTATTCTCCTAGAGATTGAGCTTGAGCAGGGACTAATAACCGTCTTAGACTCAAGACGAAAAGATCCCAAGGAGTATGCGGACATGACTGAAATGCTCGAGAAGTAAGTTCAATCGATCATTATCGCACCATATCGGCAACTTTGTTCATTTCCTCATATCAAGTAATAATTATTTTCTTTGTCTCGCAGGGTATGGAAAGTGTTCACTGCAGAAGCTCCGGGACTGCCGAGGAAGCTGCGATTTACACACTCGAAAGTAAGTACTACTAGCTAGTTCCGCGCATCTCCCATTGATTGTAGCTAGTTTCATCAATACCATTTATAATGCTTGATTATCGGTTTGATTGACCTCTATTTCTCGTAAAGTGGTTGTGGCAGGAAGGTGGGAATAATTTTTGTGGATAAATGTTTGCGAGTACATCTACAACGCAACGAACCTCTAAGCGGGGCTACTCTAAAGAAGATTTTGAAGTGCGTAAGCAATAATATGCACAATTTTATTTTATTACCATCATTTGTGTTGAGTTTCATTCATATATATGTATTGACCCCCTTCTTCAAATTAGCTTTGGGAGCTGCGGGAGGAACTCCTACCACAAGATCGCATAAAAGCAATTCAAGAGGAATTGGCGGGATTCTTTCTTGACCACGTCATAGATAAAGACGAAGAATACCATGTGAAAGTTGACATCATATGCTAGGGATTGTAAGAGATCTTATACTGTATATATGTAGCTAGTAGCGTCGGATAGATGTATGAAAACTTGTTGTTCGACCAATCTCCCGGAGAAAGAGAGGTCGATCACTTCTCTTTGTATATGTTCATGACGATCTTGTGTACTTAATGGCTTCCTTCATTTTCTTACTATCTAGCGTGTCGAGTCCTCTCTATACGTATAGTACATAGCGTCGACCAAGCACGGAGATAAGAGAGGACACTTCTCTCTATTAGCTAGCTAACACAATATATGAAACCCCTAAATTAATCCT
>NW_025252351.1:0-2051 GCF_018294505.1 Triticum aestivum | reverse complement strand
GCTACTAGTGAGGATGAATTTGTCCAGACAAGATCGTCCGGCTGTCGGCGTGGATTCCAACAATTTTATCACCTCAATTTTTCTCCAATTTATTTTCGGTGACACGTAAGCATCATAGTCGTCGAGAAGAGAGTTCGAGATTGTGGCGGTGAAAGGCATTGCGCAGAATGGAGGCTGCTAGGTGTGCAATGCGTCAGAGCCATTCTAGTGACTAGATTTAGTCAGGGCTGGTGTGAGTCGTGGCTGGGGGCACGTGAATTGGAAAACGACTGTGGCCTAAAAGGTGAAATGAATAGGTCCCACTTGCCAGCCACCAAGAGGTACAATTGTGAACCTAGTTTGTCAGGGAAAAAATGAAAATTCTGATGGAAGAGTGGCAAAACTAACTTGAGCAGTGTGTGACATGACTAGTTAAAATGTAATGGAAACATGTAATAAAAGCGTATGAAGGGGATTGTGTCACAAGACGGATAAGGGGGCATCCCTCTCCGGCAAAACCGCCTAGCCCTATGGAGTACTACCTCTTTGGCGGCGGGTTGCGCCGGTCGTCCTCCTCATCCCCATGGAATACAGAGCACTTATGAGCTCTCAGAAGGTGCATCACCGGTGCTATTCCTCCTTCAAACACATGTGACAATGGATTGGGTCCTCGCCGACCAAGACCTTACGTCAACATGCTCCGAGGATCGCTTGATGACCGCGACAAAGACCAACTCTCTAAACGAGGCTAGATCAGACAGAAGCTCCGCCATCTAAGCGTCGCCCACTCGACGTGCGCCACCCGTGCCAAGAAGGTGACCGGTCGCAATAGTGGAAGAGCCTCGAAGGCCCAGGCACAAGCGCGCAGCCGTGGCTTAGGAGAGATCTGAGCATGGCTGGCCCAACTTCCCCAAGCGACCATACGACGATGACAGTGACCCAAACTGTGTGCCGAGTGGACTCATAGGACAAACTACGAGGCCTCCATCTACTATTTAGTTTAGTTTGGGATTAATTTGGTGTTGTTTGCATCTAATATATGTCCAACTTGGTAAATTACATTATTTTTCGTGTAATACAACGAACTTGGTTAAGTTTCATTAGAATTTCGTTTTTTAACCATTTGATTTTTGGCAGCAACGTCGACAGATATTTGATGGGGTCCGTTTGATTGTGCATGTTGAACTTGCCCGAATCATATGGAAGGGATTATGCGGTACACCGAGACTGGGAGGTGGCATCATAGCTCTGGAGCACCGTGAATTGAATTGGACCAAACATGCCGATTGGTTACCATGTGAGTGTAGATGTCGTATTATGCACACATGAGCATTTGCGTGCCCACATCACGTGGTCCAGGGCCCATCAGTGATAAAGAGGTCGTTTCTTCTGGCCCCTCGTGCAACAGCGATTTCTACTTCTGGCCGGTCAGTTCTATTCGTGCCAATAGTAGTGAGTGTGATACAACCACTTTGCATTGCTTCCTCTAATCTAGGAAAGTATTGGCCCCCAAGTGTACAGGTTTGCAGCAAGTAATTATATACCTCAAGTGGATGACCTTAAGGTTTATCAAACTCGTAGGAGCTTTGAATTGCAGCCAGTGACCAGTACCTACACACACTTAATTCACAAATTGCGTCCACGCGTAATGAAACTAGTAAGGTTGTCAATCTTACTATCTTTGCTAGTAACAAAGATTAATGAAACATGTGTTTGTTAATATTTATTATAAGATTTTTTTTTCAATTTTGTGCCCCTGGTTCAATAGTTGTACTCTGTTTTGCCCACCCCAAATGCTCTTGTCACTTTCCCCTGATGTCTCCATTGTATGCTAAAAAATGTCCAAACGAAGAACTATCGCCGGGTGAATTTCTTTGACCTTTGGGCAGAGCTAGTAAGCATATGGAGGGGACTGTGCTGAAAACTGGGACTGAGAGGTGGCTATCATAGATCTCGATCTGCCTTGCATGGAATCGCACCAAACATGTTGATTGGTTACCATGTGAGAGTGCAGATGTCGTATTATGTGCACATGTGAAGTTTCGCGCCCATTTCACGTGTTCCACGTCAGG
>NW_025252350.1:0-2052 GCF_018294505.1 Triticum aestivum | reverse complement strand
GATGGAGGAGCGTGGCAATCCTGCAGGGCTTCGCCAAGCACCTACGGGAGAGGAGGAGGTGTCACGGGAGGGAGGGAGGCGCCAAGGGCTCAGGTATGGATGCCCTCCCTCCCCTCCACTATATATAGGGGCAGGGGAGAGGGGGGAGGCGCAGCCTTGCCCCTTCCTCCAAGGAAGGGGTGCGGCTAAGAGGGGGGGAGGAGTCCATCCTCCCCAAGGCACCTCGGAGGTGCCTTCCCCCTTTAGGACTCTCCCCTTTTTCCTATATCTTGGCGCATGGGCCTCTAGGGGCTGGTGCCCTTGGCCCATGTAGGCCAAGGCGCACCCCCTACAGCCCATGTGGCCCCCGGGGGCAGGTGGCCCCACCCGGTGGGCCCCCGGGACCCTTCCGGTGGTCCCGGTACAATACCGATGACCCCGAAACTTGTCCCGATGGCCGAAACATGACTTCCTATATATAAATCTTTACCTCCGGACCATTCCGGAACTCCTCGTGACGTCCGAGATCTCATCCGGGACTCCGAACAACATTCGGTAACCACATACAAACTTCCTTTATAACCCTAGCGTCATCGAACCTTAAGTGTGTAGACCCTACGGGTTCGGGAGACATGTAGTCATGACCGAGATGCTCTCCGGTCAATAACCAACAGCGGGATCTGGATACCCATGTTGGCTCCCACATGTTCCACGATGATCTCATCGGATGAACCACGATGTCAAGGACTCAATCAATCCCGTATACAATTCCCTTTGTCTAGCGGTATGGTACTTGCCCGAGATTCGATCGTCGATATACCGATACCTTGTTCAATCTCGTAACCGGCAAGTCTCTTTACTCGTTCCGTAACACATCATCCCGTGATCAACCCCTTGGTCACATTGTGCACATTATGATGATGTCCTACCGAGTGGGCCCAGAGATACCTCTCCGTTTACACGGAGTGACAAAATCCCAATCTCGATTCGTGCCAACCCAACAGACACTTTCAGAGATACCCATAGTGTACCTTTATAGCCACCCAGTTACATTGTGACGTTTGGCACACCCAAAGCACTCCTACAGTATCCGGGAGTTGCACAATCTCATGGTCTAAGGAAATGATACTTGACATTAGAAAAGCTTTAGCATACGAACTACATGATCTTGTGCTAGGCTTAGGATTGGGTCTTGTCCATCACATCATTCTCCTAATGATGTGATCCTGTTATCAACGACATCCAATGTCCATGGTCAGGAAACCGTAACCATCTATTGACTAACGAGCTAGTCAACTAGAGGCTTACTAGGGACATGGTGTTGTCTATGTATCCACACATGTATCTGAGTTTCCTATCAATACAATTCTAGCATGGATAATAAACGATTATCATGAACAAGGAAATATAATAATAATCAATTTATTATTGCCTCTAGGGCATATTTCCAACAGTCTCCCACTTGCACTAGAGTCAATAATCTAGTTCACATCGATATGTGATTAACACTCAAGGTCACATCCCCATGTGATTAACACCCAAAGAGTTTACTAGAGTCAATAATCTAGTTCACATTTACTATGTGATTAACACTCGATGAGTTCTGGGTTTGATCATGTTATGCTTGTGAGAGAGGTTATAGTCAACGGGTCTGAACCTTTCAGATCCGTGTGTGCTTTACAAATCTCTATGTCATCTCGTAGATGCAGCTACCACGTTCTATTTGGAGCTATTCCAAATAACTGTTCTACTTGGAGCTATTCTAAATTGTTGCTCCATTATACGTATCCGGTATCTCTACTCAGAGCTATCCGGATAGGTGTTAAGCTTGCATCGACGTAACCCTTTACGACGAACTCTTTTACCACCTCCATAATTGAGAAAATTCCTTAGTCCACTAGTTACTAAGGATAACTTTGACCGCTGTCCTGTGATCCATTCTTGGATCACTCTTGTACCCCTTGACTGACTCATGGTAAAGCACACTTCAGGTGCGGTACACAGCATAGCATACTGTAGAGCCTATGTCTTAAGCATAGGGGACGACCTTCGTTCCTTTCTCTCTATTCTGCC
>NW_025252349.1:0-2052 GCF_018294505.1 Triticum aestivum | reverse complement strand
CTTGCATAGGTACCACATCACAATCAACATAATCAGCATATGTAGAGATACTAAAATGCACACGAACCGTATGTGTTACCTTAACCTTGCCGCTGTTGTTGAACCATTGGATGTAGTAAGGATGTGGATGTGGTCTTGTGGCGAGAGATAGCTTCTCCACCATCTCCATGCTAGCCAAGTTATTGCAGCTCCCTCCATCTATGATCACGCGAACAGAACGTTCCTTCACAACTCCCTTTGTATGGAACAAATTATGCCTCTGATTTTGCTCAGCTTGTGTAACCTGCACACTCAAAACACGTTGAGCAACTAAACATTCATACCTGTCAGCATCTTCAGGAGCCATGTATTGCGTCTCATGACCAGAATCGTCTCCACCGTGTTCTTCACGTGTAATAAGAGCCAAAGTCTCCTCATCATAGTCACTAGCGGACTCATACCCACCATCCTCAGTAACAATCATCACACGCTTAGATGGGCATTCTCTCGCATAATGACCTCCACCCTTGCAACGTCGACAAATAATATCATGTGTTTGCCCTGTTGATGCCATGGATGAAGAAGAGCTCTTTGCAGGCCCAGAAGGTGTGCTCTTGACAGATAGTGGTGATTGTGCCTGCTTTATTGTATCACGGTTGGAGGGGGCAGCCGACGGAGGCGCCGATGTAGCAGAACGTGTGGAAGTAGATGATGCACGTGGTGTCCATGATGAAGGTCGACCTGCAGAAAAGTTAGTTCGCGCCAATGCCTGTCGATCCTGCACTTCACGTTCAGCTTTACAAGCAAGATGGAATAAACGAGTGATATTAGTATACTCCTTATACTCTAGAATCGTCTGAATCTCTCTATTTAATCCACCCATAAAACGTGCAAGCATAGCTTCATTCTCCTCAACAATACCACATCTAATCATGCCAGTTTGTAATTCCTGATAATATTCTTCTACACAATTTTTTCCCTGTCTTAAGCGCTGCACTTTTTGAAGTAATTTACGTTGATAATATGGTGGAACCCAACGAGTACGCATAGCAGTTTTCAAAGCAGCCCAAGTAGCCGGAATAGGATATAATCTACAATGCTCAGACCACCAAACACATGCAAAACTAGTGAATGCACAAATAGCAGCAGGAACACGTCTCTCCTCGGGATATTGTAAACATGTAAATCGTTGTTCAGTTTCTAGCTCCCAAGTAAGATATATATCAGGAACATATCTACCCTCAAATGGTGGAACATTCAATTTTAGTTTAGGGAGATGGTCATGATCTCTTACCTGAGGGTGAGCCCTACCATTGCCATTATTTGCATGTGGACGACCTGGTGGTTGCTGTGCTGGTGGTGGCACGTAGTTCTGATTTTGATCAACCTCATCCTCATAATCTCCCACATAATCATCCTCCTCCACATCAGCAGTAGGAGCCACAGAAGTATCAACAGCAGCACCAGCAATTTGGCCTGACTGAAGAGGGACACGGCTCGCTCGGCGGAGGGCTGTTTCCCGACGTGGAGGTAGTCGATGTTGTTGCTGTTGTTGCAGAGGTGCGACAGGAGCAGCCGGTGGTGGTGGTGGAAAACGCGAAAGCAATTCAGCAAACTTGTTATCGAGCTTTGTTTCAAACGTCTTCTCCATGCCATCTATCTTCTCCATGGCCTCTTCAAATCTATTTATCACATCTTGCACCTGTCCACTCATCATTTGCTGAAACGTATCATGAAGCTCCTTGTTCGTCAAGTTCTCCCAGTCAGTCTCGTCGGCTTGTGATCCTGGCATGGTTAGCAGCAATAGAAACACACAAGAATATGATCCTACAGACTACTAACAAGTGGTGGTGGTGGCGGGTGTCACAAATCCGTCAAGCAAATCTCAAATTCTTACCAGTTCTTACCCAGCAGCAGGCGGTGATCGGCAACCGTTGTAGTCAAAACTCTCAAAAGCTTGGATAGAGCGATTGCCAGGGAGAGTCAAACACACGACGTAGATGTATGTGGAGCTGGGAAGGCTTATAGTATGGTAGCAAAAAGGGTCAGCAATAATCAATTCAGAGATGCAAA
>NW_025252348.1:0-2052 GCF_018294505.1 Triticum aestivum | reverse complement strand
TTAGAAAAACCGAGCGGCGGCGGCGGTGGTATGCGGCGGCGGCGGCTCCGGCTTGGGGCTCCAGGGGGGGCTGGGTCGGTATTTAAAGGGGGGGTGCGGTGGCTTGGGGGAGGGGGCAAGGCGGCGGCGGCGGGGACAGAGTCCCGTTCGGACTCGGCGACGGCGGCGCGGCTCCGCGCGGGAGACGGCGGCGGCGGGAGGCAGGCCAGCCTGGCTCGGCTGGGCTTTGGCGCAGTCGGGCGCGCGCGTTTTTTTTTAAAACAATTCCGCCGAAACTAAGAAAATTACTAGAAAAATAAGTAAAAATCTAAAAATGCCAAATCAAATTTTCACCGTCTAAATAAAATATTTAGAACGAGATGAACATTTTCTCGACCCTAAAATGCAGTTTTGAAAAATGTGCAATTTTTCCTAAATTTAAATAAAATAGCAAAAACTCCAAAATAAACCGTATTTGATTTTTTTATTAAATCCTCAATATTTCTTTATTTTGGGAAAGTCATTTTATTCCCTCTCTCATACTTTTGTAATTGAAATAATTGAAGATATAATAAATAAAATCAAATGATCCTATTTTCAAAATTTGAGAAAACTCAAATATAAAAATATTGAAATCCCCAACTCTCTCCGAGGGTCCTTGAGTTGCGTGAATTTCTAGGATCAGGCCAAAACAAAATAAAACATGATATGCAATGATGATCTAGTGTATAACATTCCAAATTGGAAATTTGGGATGTTACAACTAGTGCGTTCAGTTTCGACAATAAAATTCAGTTTCGACAGCAAAATTCAGTTTCGACAGTTAAATTCAGTTTCAACAGCAAAATTCAGTTTCGACAGTTAAATTCAGAGATGAGTGGTTGATGTATTTTACATCTAGCACTTTGCGGTTATGTATTTTACGTCATCTATTGGAGATGCTATTAGAATTCCACTCAGGTTAACGTTGTCTCTCTTGTCTTGCTTCAGCCTCGCCGTCGTACAACTCACCGGAGCTGCTCCAACGACGACCCTCCATCACAATAGAGCAGTACCCCGGGCTCCATCTCCAGAAGCCTAATATCTTCATCCCCTCCTCTGAGAGCCAAATCAGTTGGAGCATCCTCGCCGACTAAGCCAATCACGCTGAGATCGACATGACATCGCCAAAGAGGTTGTACACTTGTTGCATCACTTTTTTTTACTCTACACGTTATATATATTGTCCACTAAGCACACGTAGTAACATGAAATACGATTAGTTTCTCCTACTATATGACAAGCAGTGAGGTACCAGGCAACTTAGCTATCTGTGATGGACTCTCTTGAACACCATCATTATTTATCTCTGCGTGTTTGAGTTGTGCATTTGTAGATGGACTTGGGAGTTGAGCTAGTAGGATAGTGGCTTGGGTCCAAAGTAGTATAAGTAGCACAATTTTTTTTGAGTGTAGGCTTTTCCCTGCTCAAGCCTGCCTACTAGAATCGCTAGTGCTTGAAAGGAAAAGTGAAGGAAAAACATAGGAATTGGAAAGTTTCATATGGTACTACTATTCATGCATTTGGTTCAAAGGAATGGAGCAAAGGAAAACTGTAGGATTTGTTCCTTTAGTGTCTTCTTGAAAGAAAAACCATAGGAATTTTAATATCCACTTGTCCTCCTTTTCAAATTCCTAATGAAGCACAAGACTAAGAGATAGTAGCATAATAGCATTATAACCGTACATTTTCTTTTTCTTGTGGTTTGGCTTAATCTCACCATTCTTCTTTGCATCTTGTGATCTTCCAATTCTTGTGAACCAAACGCCCAGATTGGTAGAAATCCTGTGTTTTTAAATTCTCTATTTTGCACATGCATTCCTATCCTATTCATGTGTATTTCCTATCCCTGCATTGTTAGAATCCTCAAATTCAAACAAGCCCTTAAACAATTATTTCTGTTACAGATATGTGTCAAAGAAAACCTTCTGTGGTTTGTCCCACTCCTGTTGCGCTGTGTTCCACCCTAGCTCAGCTGCTCCAATAACGGAAGGGTTCACCACAGCAGGGATCCGCCCTCCAGACTGTCTTTCG
>NW_025252347.1:1229-2052 GCF_018294505.1 Triticum aestivum | reverse complement strand
GGGTCAGAATCGCCAAAAACCGCGAGTGTTGATGACCGACACGTAGACGCACCACGGGGTTCGTCAAGTGCTGAAATCACTCCGGGACCCCAAAATAGTGAGTGATAGTCCATGAAACGGGCCAGAATCGGCCAAAACTGCGATTGTTGATGACCGACACGTAAGTGCACCTTGGGGTTCAATAACTATGGAAATCACTACGGGACCCCAAAACGGTGAGTAATAGACCACGAAACGGGTCACAATCGACCAAAAACGCGAGTGTTGATGGCCGACACGTAGACGCACCCCGGGGTTCGTCAATCGTGGAATTCATATCGAGACGCCGAAACTGAGTAATAGTCCAAGAAACGGATCAGAATCGGCCCACACTGCGAGTCCGGACGACCAACACGTAAGCACTCCTTGGGATTCGACAACCATGGAAATCGCTCTAGGACTCCAAAATGGTGATTAATAGTCCATGAAACAGGTCAGAATCACCAAAAACCACGAGTGTTGATGACCGACACATATATGCACCTCGGGGTTCGTCAATCATGGAAATCACTCCGGGACCCCAAACAGTGAGTAATAGTCCATGAAACGGGCCAGAATCGGCCAAAAGTGCGAGTATTGATGACCGGCACATAAGTGCACCTTGGGGTTCAACAACTATGGTAATCTCTATGGGGCCCCAAAACGGTGAGTAATAGTCCACGAAATGGGTCAGATTCGACAAAAAACGAGAGTGTTGATGACCGACACAATGACGCACCCCGGGGTTCGTCAATCGTCGAAATTACTCCGGGACCCCAAAATAGTGAGTAATAGTCTATGAAAC
>NW_025252347.1:0-1159 GCF_018294505.1 Triticum aestivum | reverse complement strand
GAAATGGGTCAGAATCGACAAAAAACGAGAGTGTTGATGACCGACACAATGACGCACCCCGGGGTTCGTCAATCGTCGAAATTACTCCGGGACCCCAAAATAGTGAGTAATAGTCTATGAAACGGGCCAGAATCGGCCAAAACTGCGATTGTTGATGACCGACACGTAAGTGCACCTTGGGGTTCAATAACTATGGAAATCACTACGGGACCCCAAAACGGTGAGTAATAGACCATGAAACGGGTCACAATCGACCAAAAACTCGAGTGTTGATGACCGACACGTAGACGCACCCCGGGGTTCGTCAATCGTGGAAATCACTTCAAGACCCCAAAACCGAGTAATAGTCCAAGAAACGGGTCAAAATCATCCAAAACTACGAGTCTTGACAACGAACACGTAAGCACTCCTTGGGATTCGACAACCATGGAAATCGCTCTGGGACACCCAAACAATAATTAATAGTCCACGAAACGGGTCAGAATCGCCAAAAACCGCGAGTGTTGATGACCGACACGTAGACGCACCACGGGGTTCGTCAAGTGCTGAAATCACTCCGGGACCCCAAAATAGTGAGTGATAGTCTATGAAACGGGCCAGAATCGGCCAAAACTGCGATTGTTGATGACCGACACGTAAGTGCACCTTGGGGTTCAATAACTATGGAAATCACTACGGGACCCCAAAACGGTGAGTAATAGACCACGAAACGGGTCACAATCGAAGAAAAACGCGAGTGTTGATGGCCGACACGTAGACGCACCCCGGGGTTCGTCAATCGTGGAATTCACTTCGAGACCCCAAAACTGAGTAATAGTCCAAGAAACGGATCAGAATCGGCCCACACTGCGAGTCCGGACGACCAACACGTAAGCACTCCTTGGGATTCGACAACCATGGAAATCGCTCTGGGACACCCAAACAATAATTAATAGTCCACGAAACGGGTCAGAATCGCCAAAAACCGCGAGTGTTGATGACCGACACGTAGACGCACCACGGGGTTCGTCAAGTGCTGAAATCACTCCGGGACCCCAAAATAGTGAGTGATAGTCCATGAAACGGGCCAGAATCGGCCAAAACTGCGATTGTTGATGACCGACACGTAAGTGCACCTTGGGGTTCAATAACTATGGAAATCACTACGGGACCCCAAAAC
>NW_025252346.1:0-2052 GCF_018294505.1 Triticum aestivum | reverse complement strand
GTGGCCCCGCAGGCAGCTCAGTTCGGACCAACACTCAGAGGGAGCACTGGCCCAAGGGGGGCTAAAATACGATGACCCTCGGGCTCCGGAAACCCAAGGGAAAAGAGGCTAGGTGGCAAATGGTAAAACCAATGTTGGGCATTGCTGGAAAAGCTTTAATCAAGGCGAACTATCAAGGGGTTCCCATTATAGCCCAACCGTGTAAGGGACGCAACAATCCGGGAACATAACACCGATATGACGGAAAACTAGGGGCGGCAAGAGTGGAACAAAACACTAGGCGAGAGGCCGAGCCTTCCACCCTTTACCAAGTATATAGATGCATTAAGATAACATAGCAATATAATGATATCCCAACAAGTAAATAAATGTTCCAACAAGGAACGGCTCCAATCTTCACCTGCAACTAACAACGCTATAAGAAGGGCTGAGCAAAGCGGCAACATAGCCAATCAACGGTTTGCTAGGACAAAAGGGGGGGGGTTAGAGGTTCAACATGGCAATTGGGAGGCTGACAAGCAAATGGTAGGCATCGTAGCATTGGCAAAGCAAAAGAACGAGCAAACTAGCATAGCAAAGATAGTAGTGATTTCGAGGGTATGATCATCTTGCCTGCACAGTTGTCAGAGTTGACTGGATCCTCACAAGCAAACTCAACGGGCTCCTCGGTAGCGATCTCGTCTCCCGGCTCTACCCAACAAGACAAACAAGCAACAAGGATACAATCAACCACGAGCAAGACCAAGCAATATGATGAAATGACGATATGCTATGCGGGATGCGATGCGGGATGCAAAATGCAAGATATGATAGGAAATGCATGAACCTGGCCTCAACTTGGAAAACCAAGTGTGCCACTGGATAGAGGGGATGAAATCGCTTGAAAACAATATAAAGATCATTGAAATCGGAGCTACGGTTTGGAAATGGCGAGCGTTTTAAGATATGACACCGGCCTGCGGTTTACAGCAAGTAGGCATCTAAATGCAACGAAATGAACATGCTACAGCCACCAAACATGAAAACAAAATACATGGCAGTGATGTACACAAGATGGTTGACAAAACACTAGCACTGAGCCATAGGCAAATTCATCCATTAAGAGGTTCAAACAAGCATGGCTAAAATGCAAATGCAAAACAGATTTCAGACTTAGTGAAATTAACACTGGTCTGAAATTTCAGATCACGAAGCTCTCTTCGGAGCAGCAAAACAACATGATAGAGAACCTGAACATGACAAGTAAGAACATGGCATGGAGCTACTCAACAAGCTTAATAAAACACCCAAAGTGACCTGGGGCCAAAAGGGTTCACAAAATACTCTACCGAGCTCACGAACATCGCTCGAACACAATCAGTCTTCAGACTTAGTGAAAACTGAGACATGCTGAAATTTAACTCACGAAGGCATGTAAACGAGCTCGATGCACTCACTACGGTGCAAGTCATGGCAAGGAAAGCATATAACCAGCAAGAAGGCACAAAGTGCTAGCTACACATGGAAAGAACGAAGGCATAGCATGCATGGAACACTAACGGTAGCTTCGGCGGAATCGCAAACAAGTTGACGATCTGCCCAGATTAACAACGAAGCAAAAGTTGAGCTCGATTGAGTCAACCTAGAGCGCTCCAAAAATGCCAACAAAGACATGGATGGATAGAGCATAACATAAATATCAAAACTCCCTTACTGATCATCCTCACAAGAGGCACGGATCATTAGGAAACAAGCTGGACATATAGCATCATGAACTAAAATATCCCAGACTTAGCGAAAATCACTAAGTCCCTGAAATCTGCAATCTCAGGTACCCTACTTCGCAAGCTTGCACAAGACAACACACACATCCTAAAAATGCATGGGTGGCACCTCTGGAAAGAAGACAAAATGCTTCACAAAACATCCCAAAGGGGCACAGGCATATCATGCACGGATTAAATATAGCAAAAATGACAAAAGTGCATGATGAACTAACGGATCTGCAATTTAACTCACGAAGCCTCCTTCTAACAGCATTTTGGGTATCAAGATGACCTCAAATGCAAATGA
>NW_025252345.1:0-2052 GCF_018294505.1 Triticum aestivum | reverse complement strand
TGAGGGGGGCACACCCCGGACACGCGTGCCGGGCGTTTGCAACCGCCACAACACTTACAGACTTGTGAGAGGCCGCCTACGCAAGATTTGGCGGCATGCTAGCCCCCGGAGGCCGCCGGCCACAGCCGTAGACGCGCGAAGGGCAATCCGCGTAGAGGGAATTTTTCGGATACTTCTCCATCACCAAAAATTATAAAAAAATACCATCATTCCTATAGCACATGTGCCCACGTCGTGCCAAAAAACTCATGATTTTATCGCGCTCCGAGTATTTAGTAATATTGAAGCCGCATCCTTACCGCAGAACGTCTACTACCGTGTCATCGCCGTCCGTGAGGGGGGCCACGCCCCGAAGACGCGTCCCGCCTCTTCGGACATGCCACCACACAACCCCGCATGTATGAGGGACCGGTGCGATGCTCCGGTGGCATTGCTACCCCCAGTGTCCCCGTCCCGCCTAACCCTGTAGCGTTTGACCACGGGATGTAGCCCTTTGACTTTGGACGGACGAGCTTTGACCAGTGGACCTCCCCACTCGGTTGTGTTAGGTCAGCCCATAAGAACACTTTGGAGCAACATCCGGGCCAGACCCACAGCAAGATCACCTCCGTGTAGACCTGATGCGTCCGTTTCCCCCCTCCAGGTGCCGGCGGCGGCGCCGTTCGTGAGGGGGGCACACCCCGGACACGCGTGCCGGGCATTTGCAACCGCCACAACACTTGCAGACTTGTGAGAGGCCGCCAACGCAAGATTTGGCGGCATGCTAGCCCCCGGAGGCCGCCGGCCACAACCGTAGACGCGCGAAGGGCAATTCACATAGAGGTAATTTTTTGGATACTTTTCCATCGCCAAAAATTATGAAAAAAATACCATCATTCCTATAGCACATGTGCCCACGTCGTGCAAAAAAACTCATGATTTTATCGCGCTCCGAGTATTTAGTAATAATGACGCCGCATCGTTACCGCAGAACGTCTACTACCGTGTCATCGCCGTCCGTGAGGGGGGGCCACGCCTCGGAGACGCGTCCCGCCTCTTCGGACATGCCACCACACCACCCCGCATGTATGAGGGCCCGGGGCGATGCTCTGGTGGCATTGCTACCCCCTAGTCCCTCCGTCCCGCCTAACCCTGTAGCGTTTGACCACGGGATCTAGCCCTTTGACTTTGCACGGACGGGCTTTGACCAGTGGACATCCCCAGCTGGTTGTGTTAGGTCAGCCCATAGGAACACTTTGGAGCAACATCCGGGCCAGACCCACAGCAAGATCCCCTCCGTGTAGACCCGACGCGTCCGTTTCCCCCCTCCAGGTGCCGGCGGCTGCGCCATCCGTGAGAGGGGCACACCCCGGACACGCGTGCCAGGCGTTTGCAACCGCCACAACAATTCCAGACTTGTGAGAGGCCGCCTACGCAAGATTTGGCGGCATGCTAGCCGCCGGCCACACCCGTAGACGCGCGAAGGGCAATCCGCGTAGAGGGAATTTTTCGGATACTTCTCCATCACCAAAAATTATGAAAAAATACCATCATTCCTATAGCACATGTGCCCATGTCATGCAAAAAAACTCATGATTTTAACGCGCTCCGAGTATTATTAATATTGACGCTGCATCGTTACCGCAGAACGTCTACTACCGTGTCCTCGCCGTCCGTGAGGGGGGGCCATGCCCCGGAGACGCGTCCCGCCTCTTTGGTCATGCCACCACACCACCCCACATGTATGAGGGCCCGGTGCGACGCTCCGGTGGCATTGCTACCCCCCAAGTGCCCCCGTCCCGCCTAACCCTGTAGCGTTTGACCAAGGGATCTAGCCCTTTGACTTTGCACGGACGGGCTTTGACCAGTGGACCTCCCCAGCCGGTTGTGTTAGGTCAGCCCATAGGAACACTTTGGAGCAACATCCGGGCCAGACCCACAGCAAGATCCCCTCCGAGTAGACCCGTCGCGTCCGTTTCCCCCCTCCAGGTGGCGGCGGCGGCGCCGTCCGTGAGGGGGGCACACCCCAGACACGCGTGCGAGGCGTTTGCAACCGCCACAACACTTCCAGAC
>NW_025252344.1:0-2052 GCF_018294505.1 Triticum aestivum | reverse complement strand
GCATTGAAGACCTGCCCCCGGTTGGCCCTATGGCATCCAAGAAGAAGAAGAAATCGTTGGTCAAGAAATTCTCTGCCAAAAGCAGGGCGTCGGGGGAGTCAAGGCAGTCTACGGCTAGGCTCTGTCGCAGGCTCGATGCTGATTTGTGGTCGGCCTCGGGTCCGTCTTCTACTGTGGCGTCTCCCTCTCGGCCTCGGCCTATGCCGGTGCGCTCGCTCGCTTCCACGGTGCGTAAGAGTGGTCGCATCTCCAATAGTGGTGAGCGGGTGGCTGATCGGGCTGCCCGGCACGCTGCGGCTCGGGATCTTCCTCCTCCAGGTTCGCACCCATTCCCTTCCTCTCCTACCCCTGTTGTTCATTCTCATGTTCGGTTAGTTCTCCCATATCCATCTGATGATCACTTGCTTAGTATTTTAGAAGATGTGGGCATTTGTTTATACGCTAGTTTGGGTTCTCACTCTTCCTTGCTTGGTGTGGTTAGGGCGAATGAAATTGCGCAGGCTGACATTGCTAAAGCCAAGGAGGTTGGGATGGGACCGAGTGCCCCACTGGTTGTGGCCGGTGGGGCCGAGTGGGGAGCTAATAGGAGTCAGACTTCCCCAGTTGTGGCTAAGTGTGGGGCTGGAAAACGTGCTAAACCCTGCAAGGCCCCGAGCAGGTCGAGCCTTAGAATTAAAAACCTCTCCTTTAGATGAAAGCTTTATTCTGGAATATTAGAGGTTTCGGCGCTAGGGGGTGCAGGGGCCAGCTTAAAGATTTAGTTTGTGCTGAAAATATTGATTTCATTGGTCTTGTCAAAACTCTCAAACCTTCCTTTTCCCCTAATGAACTATCGGCCGTTGCTGGGATAGACAGATTCAATTGCAATTTTGTTGCTTCTGATGGTCACTCAGGTGGTATTTTGCTTGGCACCAAAAAAGATGTTTCCGATTTTGTTGCCTTTGACCATGGCATTTTTTGGGCTAGCACGGTGGTTTCTCATCAATCCCTTAACTCCTTAGTTGAAATTATGGTGGTTTATGGCCCGGCTGATCACTCTATGTCTTACAACTTCTTGGACGAACTGCACAATAAAATCGACTCTTGTCAGGTGCCTCTCCTAATCGGGGGAGATTTTAATTTGCTTCGATACCCTTCGGATAAGGGTTATTCTAATTTCTCTTGGCCTCTGGCTGATGCTTTTAAAGCTTTCATCAGGGACACGGCGATCCGTGAAGTCCCTAGGGTTGGGGCCGTTTCACCTGGACGAATCGCCAATCCTCTCCCATCTGTTCTGTCCTCGATAGGGTTTTCTTATGTCCTAGTTGGGATTAGTTGTTCCCCCGGGATACCCTTAGAGCCTTGGCCATTGTTGCCTCCGATCATTCCCCCCTGATTCTCGACGACGGTACTCGTTTGGTTTTCTTCCTGCGATTCCAGTTTGATGCTTCTTGGCTGTATGTGGAGGGTTTCGTTGACATGATGGCTCATAAGCTCTCGTCTTTTCTATCTTCTAACCGGCGTTCCTTTGGTCTGATGGATGATTGGCATCAATGCTCCTACTTTCTCCGTAGATTCCTCAGAGCTTGGTCTAAAAATCACTATGCTGAGTCTAGGCGGGACAAGGCTAGTTTGGCCGCTCCAATTGTGGTGCTTGATGCTCGTGCGGATAATCTTGGCCTTTCCGCGGCTGAATGGCAGTCTCAGTACAGTCTCGAAGAGGCTTTGTTGGGTATTCATCGTCAGGAGGAGGTGTATTGGAAACAAAGAGGCACTATTAACTGGACCTTAAAGGGCGATTCACCCATGGCCTACTTCTTTGCCATCGCAAATCGTAGACGGCGGAGATGCCTGATCGACAGTCTCCTGGTTGAGGGCATCAGGATCTCGGATCAATCGGTGATCATGCGGCATGTGTTTCACTTCTACTCTACCCACCTTTCTGCTAAACCAGACTTGGGGTTTAGGTTGGTGTTGTCCTTCTGGTCGTCCCTCGAACAGGTCTCGAGTGATGAAAACGAAAGTCTGTTGATTCCCCCATCTAAAAAGGAGATTTTCGATGCGATTCGATAT
>NW_025252343.1:0-2052 GCF_018294505.1 Triticum aestivum | reverse complement strand
GATTTTTAATAAAATCATTTGAAGCCCAATGCTAAATATTTCTTGCTCACTTACCCCAAACATCGTTGTATGGGTAATGTCATGATATTTCTCTCCCCTTTCCTAAAGGGTTTTCTATGTTATATCCTATCATGGATATCATGTTGTGCTTCTCCTTGGGAAGGATATACCCCTGAAATATGTGTTTAAACACATTTTCCTTTCCATTGTTCTGTTTAATCTGATAATCATATTTTCCTTTCCATTTGTTGGGTTAACGTTTCTTGTGATCTATATGAGCTAAGCAGTAATAATTCACTGCTTATAGAAACACCTCGGAGTACAACTGTGCCAGTGAGACCCTGCTTCTATTGTTGATGACTTCCGGTAACCGCGATGGACGAGAACTTTGCCTATTGGTCCGCCTCATTCAACGAGCAGGAAAATGGTTCACTTCGTCCCTCGCCCTTGGTACCGATGTTGTTGCCGACATAACTGACAGGCTATCCTCTGACATGCCTTGCTTACATGATCGTGCAAGACGTCACCGCCCTTCCTACTTTTAACCCACATGGTGGGCCCATAACCCACAGTTCCACAGGAACGAAACCTGAATCTCCTGTACATCCCTGCTTCAAAGTTATCCCTTACGCTTGGCTTCGTAGGTAATTCGTGAGCCACCTTCCTAGTGATTAATTCTGGTATTAAACACAATACTTATTCTCGTTTCTTTGAACCCCTTTCGTGCCCTGTAACAGGCATCGAACGATTCCCTACCCGCTCGAAACTTCCCATGATACCTCCTTACTTTGCTCTTGATATTTTCTTAAGGTTTCAATTCGAGGGTTACTTTTTGGCACCTTCTCCGATGTTATCTGCCAGATAGTCAACCTTGTAAGGTCCATTCTTCCTAAGTTACCCCTTGTCCTTTCATAAGTACGATGAAATTTCCGAATAAAGGATGATGACTTCATCATGATGACCTGAAGCAGTGGAATGAAGATATCAATGAAATGGATCGATCTCTTCGAGAAGAGCAACCAAGACCGAGAAGATTCGTTAGAATTTCATAACCAGATCTTTCCCCCTTACTACACCTCTTAAATCTCGGCACGAGAGTTCTTGTAGTGGAGGAGATTTGTGACACCCCGATAGTTAAGCTACAGTAAACCCCTGTTAATGATGCTAGGTCATTGTAATTAAATTTTTGCTAAACCTCACTCGTTTCGAAATTAGTTCAAATACAAATTCAAATAACAAGTCAAAGTATAGTTTCATAAAACAGTGAATTAAAAATGTTCATTAGGTTGCAAATATTCACTAAGGAATTACCATGTAGAAACCAACATCATTTGAATCACAGATAAAACCCTAGGAAATTAATAAGTGCTCCAACAATAAATAAAATGGCCTTTGCAAAATTATTAGTTATTTATTTAACTCCAATTACCTCCAAACTTTATGTGCCACTCCAAAATATTGTGCTTGAATTATGTGCCAAATTTCATGTTTAATTAAATTCATTTACCTTGGCTAATAAAAAGAAAATAGTAGTTAAAATAAAACAGAAATAAAAGAAAAGGAAAAAGGGAAAACTTGCTACTGTAGCAATCGGCTCTACCCGCTACAGTAAACGGCCCAGCCCACTACTAGGACCTTTTCCATTAACCTCTGTATAGAGGGAACAAAGGCCATGGCGTGGCTCACGCACGCACGTCCGTGACACGGATGTCGTCGTGTCAAGCATCCGGCGAACCCCCCCAAGGATAAGACCGCCCCTGACCTCATTGGCGAACCCTAGATTGATCTTTCCCTCTCATCTCATCACTCTTTTCGACCTCGAGGTGCCCATGGCTGCTGCGCCATCATTCGCATAGCCACCATGCTTCCCTCGCCGCATCTCCGTGTATAGAAGAACCGCAATCGTCGACTACGTCTCCTGCTACACCGACTCGACATTGGGGAGCCTTGCAACGACGGGATTGACCCTTTCTTCAACCTCTGGCCACCGCCCATCACCGCTCCGATTCATCACCTCCGAGCCGTACCCGGCCCCCGACCTCACCATCGAGC
>NW_025252342.1:0-2052 GCF_018294505.1 Triticum aestivum | reverse complement strand
GCCACAGCGGTTTAGTTCATCGAAAAGGTGATTTTCTGGTTTGGCTTTCCACACAGTATCATCACAGATAATGGTACCAATTTGTCCAAAGGTGCCATGAAGGAGTTCTGCGAACGTGAGCACATCCGGCTTGACGTTTCATCAGTAGCCCACCCACAGTCCAATGGTCAAGCGGAAAGGGCTAATCAGGAGATCTTGAGAGGCATCAAACCCCGGCTTATGGTCCCTTTGCAGAGGACACCGGGTTGTTGGGTAGAAGAGCTACCATCTGTGTTATGGAGTATCAATACTACGCCCAATAGATCCACAGGATACACACCGTTCTTCATGGTCTACGGAGCGGAGGCGGTTCTCCCCAGTGACATCCGTCATGACTCACCTCGTGTGGCAGCTTATGTTGAAGCGGACAACGAGACGGCACAACAAGATGCTTTGGACCTGTTGGATGAGGAGCGTGACATAGCAGCTGCCCGCTCGGCGATTTACCAACAGGATCTTCGTCGTTACCACAGTCGCCGGGTCAGAAACATAACTTTTCAAGAAGGAGATCTGGTGCTTCGGCTCATCCAAGATCAGACCGATATGCATAAGTTATCCCCACCTTGGGAGGGGCCTTTTGTGGTCAGCAAGAATCTGCACAATGGGTCATACTATCTGATCGATATTCGAGAGCATAAAGACTCACGTACATCAGAGGAGGAGACCAACAGGCCATGGAACATAGCTCATCTTCGGCCTTACTATACCTGAGCCGTCGGCTCTACTTATGTACATATTATGACAGTGTATATATTATGATTAATATAATAAACCGGAGCCTCAGCTAAAGCGGGGTATTTGTTCTTTTACATCATGTGTGGTTACACGGAGTTGTTCTGTCTTAAAGCGGCCTCCGGTTTACCCCTTGAAAATTTTATAAACATCACTTGGGGGCTTGGTCGTGTCCGAACCAATGCAACACCTTTTGATAGGCGCAAGCCACCAGATCACTTGGGGACATGGTCAAGTCTGAACCAGTCACGCCTCTTGATCGGCCTAAGGCCATAGAATCACTTGGGGGCTTGGTCGAATCAGAACCATTGCCACGCCTCTTGATCGGCATAATGCCACGGTTTCACTTGGGGACCTGGCTGACTTGAACCATAGCTACACTTATTGGGAGCTTGGTCGTGTCCGACCATGGTAACACCATCTGATCGGCTCAGTAAAGCCTCTTTTTGCAAATGGTTTTATCATTGCCTTTGCTTCCATATTTTTTGATAACTGTTGTTTTATTTTTGTTGCATTTTTTAAACCGACAATATTTTTAAACCGGTTCAAACTGTCAATTGATGGAACATGGTCCATTTTTAATCCGGAGATTATTTGCCCGGTTTGACTTTTTCTGTTAACATCCCATTATGGAGTAGCAGGGTGTTTACCATAACCCGGCACGGTTTACATGGTAAACCGGCATTATGAACACAGGAGCTGTTTTCTCCTTTGACGGTATTGGTTTATAAACCTCCGCTTCAAGACTGGCTAAGCCAACTTCATGCCCAGCGATGGCAGGTATTTTGTATCACAAAATTTGATCATATACCTCAATTTCATTGCATATATATACAAAGGTCATAAACCGGCTGGCGGTACAACCGCCGGGGCAGTTTAAGATTTTGTGGTTGCAGGAAATATAGATTGAAGGTTTCGATCATTCAAACAAAAGTATCAGCACCAATGCACGAAAGGCATCTCAGAAGCAAGAGTATTGGCTACCCTATTACAAGGCAACATGGTGCCCAAATAAGATCATTGTTTTCAGCGGAATTTAAAAGACCCGTCATTTAAACCGGCCTCCGGTTCAAGCTTGATCGCCAGCTCGGTCTGATGGTTGCGGGTCATCCTGCGCCGCTTCAGCTTCTGCTTCTCTACCCAGTGGCTAGAAATCAACAGTTGTCCAGTCGATTCCCATTAAGGCTTGAAAGACAGCTTCCTCATGGATCAGCAATGACGGTTCAATATCAGGAGCATAAGTATGCTTACGGATTGGGGGGGGTCAGATTCTCCGCTTCA
>NW_025252341.1:0-2052 GCF_018294505.1 Triticum aestivum | reverse complement strand
AAGCCAGTGGTGAACTGAGGAGAGTAACTATACTAACCCACTCCGTTGGAGATGCAATACTCTCGATACTGTATGGTAGGATGACTACGGTCTCAATGTGTTCCAAAGCTTATAAAAGCAAGATGCTATCCTACAGAGCGATCTTTGGAGGAACACACCTATATGAGCCCGACTGCTGGTCACAGTCTATGAGATTGGGGTGATCTCTAGTAAGCTCATGAATAGGCCAGGAGTGTGACTTATATGCTCCACCCGAGGGGTCAGCCTTCGGCAGCCTAGTACTAGTAAGACATGTAGTGAAACTTCTTCACGCCAAACTGACAATTCAAGGCATAGTCCATTGTTCAGTTGTGAAGGAGTGTAGCCACTTGTTCTAGGTGAAGTTCAACCTTAACAGGTCTTTACTGAAACACTGGTATATCGAAACAGCAATTGGAACAGAGGACACAATGGGCCCTCGAGATCTGCTGGGGGATTGCTGAAATCTGAGATGGGCTCTAGGCCCATATTGCAATTTCTGAAAAATCTCTAAGGGCCCATGTGGGTTATATGGCACTAGGTGTGGTGGGAAGTTTAGTCCCACCCCGGAAGTGGAAGGAGAGTTGGAGTGGTTTATAAGGGTTTCTCTTCTACATGCTATTGGAGCTTGAGAAGAGAAGAGGCCCTCGCGCACTCCTCCTCCGCCGCCCGCCTCGGCACGCCACGCCTCGTCACGACGCGCCGCGGGTTGCGGGATTGAGCCGAGCCGAGCTCACACCTACGCGCTTATTTTTGCCAGTCACTAACGGAGAGTTTTCTGACAGCTGGGCCACGATCTGAGACGTCGGATCGTGGGCTGTCACGGACTCGGACGTGGGTCGAGCCCACGTCTCTCCACGCGGCTGCGCCTATAAGTATGCGGTGTCTCCTAACCCTAGCCGCCACGAACAGATCACATCTGCTCACGCGCACGCCCACCGTCGTTCCTTTGCTGCTGCTGCCGCCGGTGACTCCATCCCGTCCGCCACGTACACGGTCGACGGGAGAGCAGGTCTCCGAAACCACGCCCTTCTGGTTCCTGTACGGGGTGAGGGGCGAATAGGTTTTTGGGCAGCGATTACGCGACTGCTCGCTTCCGATCGTCTACTTCCTCTACGTCCGCGTCGCCTTCATCATCACCATGTCCACCGACGCCGACCGTGCCGCCGCCGAGAAAGCTGAAGCCGACAAGAAGGTCGCCGAGGACGCCGCTGCTGCCACCAAAGCCGCGGCCTCTGCGTGGCCTACTGGAGGGTATAACTCGTTTATCCCGCTCCTGATTATTTTCATATTAGCAGTACTAGCAGTATGTGTAGATTTGTCTACTGTTTGCGTAGTACGTGCATGTTTAGATCAGAGTCAGTACGTCATCAACTTAGTCAATGCCATGCTAGTGATTTACTCATGGATTAATTTAATCGAGAAATTGCCTATTTACTCAACAATCCAAAAACCTATTATGTGTAGGAATTTCTCGGCAAGTGGTTTTGCCGCTGCACTGAAACCGGATAAGTTTACCGGTACATACTTCAAGCGTTGGCAGACTAAGACCACGTTATGGCTCACGGCTATGAATGTGTTCTAGGTCACCGGTGTCTCCACGGGAACGATTGCTCCTGAACAGGAGAAGGCGTTCAAGGAGGCTACCGTTGTGTTTCTCGGAGCAGTTCTTAGCGTGATCGGAGATAAACTGGTCGACGCATATTTACATGTGCATGTCGCCAAGGACTTGTGGGAGGCGCTCGAATCTAAATTCGGGGCCGCCGATGCAGGGAGCGAGATGTATATTATAGAGCAGTTCCACGATTACAAGATGGTTGAAAACCGTCCTGTATTGGAGCAGGCTCATGAGATAATATGCATTGTTAAGGAACTTGAGCTTCTCAAGTGCGAGTTACCGGGCAAGTTTGTCGCGGGCTGCATAATCGCTAAGCTCCCTAATTCCTGGAGGAACTTTGCCACCACTCTGAAACATCAGAGGCGTGAATTCTCTGTGGAGGATGTCATTGGCCATCTGAGTGTTGAGCAGAATTC
>NW_025252340.1:0-2052 GCF_018294505.1 Triticum aestivum | reverse complement strand
GTTTCCCTTTCTTTCCATTTGCCCTTTTCTTGAAACTAGTGGTCTTGTCAATCATCAACACTTGATGCTCTTTCTTGATTTCTACCTTCGTCGATTTCAATATCACGAAGAGCTCGGGAATCGTTTTCGTCATCCCTTGCATACTATAGTTCATCACGAAGTTCTAGTAACTTAGTGATGGTGACTAGAGAATTCTGTCAATCAGTATCTTATCTGGAAGATTAACTCCCACTTGATTCAAGCAATTGAAGTACCCAGACAATCTGCGCACATGCTTACTAGTTGAGCGATTCTCCTCCATCTTTTAGCTATAGAACTTGTTGGAGACTTCATATCTCTCAACTTGGGTATTTGCTTGAATTATTAACTTCAATTCCTGGAACATCTCATATGGTCCATGACGTTCAAAACGTCTTTGAAGTCCCGATTCTAAGCCGTTAAGCATGATGCACTAAACTATCAAGTAGTCATCATATTGAGCTAGGCAAACATTCATAACGTCTGCATATGCTCCTGCAATAGGTCTGTCACCTAGCGATGCATTAAGGACATAATTCTTCTTTGCAGCAATGAGGATAAACCTCAGATCATGGATCCAATCCGCATCATTGCTACTAACATCTTTCAACTTAGTTTTCTCTTAGGAACACATATAAAACATAGGGAAGCAACAACGCGAGCTATTGATCTACAACATAATTTGGAAAATACTACCAGGACTAAGTTCATGATAAATTTAAGTTTAATTAATCATATTACTTAAGAACTCCCAGTTAGACAGACATCTCTCTAGTCATCTAAGTGATCACATGATCCAAATCAACTAAACCATGTCTGATCATCACGTGAGATGGAGTTGTTTTCAATGGTGAACATCACTATGTTGATCATATCTACTATATGATTCACGCTTGACCTTTCGGTCTCCGTGTTCCGAGGCCATATCTGTTATATGCTAGGCTCGTCAAGTTTAACCTGAGTATTCCGCGTGTGCAACTGTTTTGCACCCGTTGTATTTGAACATAGAGCCTATCACACCCGATCATCACGTGGTGTCTCAGCACGAAGAACTTTCACAACGGTGCATACTCAGGGAGAACACTTCTTGATAATTTTAGTGAGAGATCATCTTAAAATGCTACCGTTAATCAAAGCAAGATAAGAGGCATAAAGGATAGACATCACATGCAATCAATATAAGTGATATGATATGGCCATCATCATCTTGTGCTTGTGATCTCCATCTCCGAAGCACCGTTGTGATCACCATCGTCACCGGCGCGACACCTTGATCTCCATCGTAGCATCGTTGTCGTTATGCCATCTATTGCTTATACGACTATCGCTACCGCTTAGTGATAAAGTAACGCAATTACAGGGCGTTTGCATTTCATACAATAAAGCGACAACCATATGGCTCCTGCCAGTTGCCGATAACTTCGGTTACAAAACATGATCATCTCATACAATAAAATATAGCATCACGTCTTGACCATATCACATCACAACATGCCCTGCAAAAACAAGTTAGACGTCCTCTACTTTGTTGTTGCATATTTTACGTGGCTGCTACGGGCTGAGCAAGAACCGTTCTTACCTACGCATCAAAACCACAATGATAGTTCGTCAAGTTAGTGTTGTTTTAACCTTCGCAAGGACCGGGCGTAGCCACACTCGGTTCAACTAAAGTTGGAGAAACAGACACCCGCTAGTCACCTTTGTGCAAAGCACGGCGGTAAAACCAGTCTCGCGTAAGCGTACGTGTAATGTCGGTCCGGGCCGCTTCATCCAACAATACCGCTGAACCAAAGTGTCGGTGTCAAAACCGGCGGATCTCGGGTAGGGGGTCCGGAACTGTGCGTCTAGGCGGATGGTAACAAGAGACAAGGGACACGATGTTTTTACCCAGGTTCGGGCCCTCTCGATGGAGGTAAAACCCTACTCCTGCTTGATTGATATTGATGATATGGGTAGTACAAGAGTGGATCTACCACGAGATCAAGGAGGCTAAACCCTAGAAGCTAGCCTATGGTATGATTGTTGTTCGTCCTA
>NW_025252339.1:0-2052 GCF_018294505.1 Triticum aestivum | reverse complement strand
ATCACATCCTTTTGGCCATATCACATCACATAGCATACCCTGCAAAAACAAGTTAGACGTCCTCTAATTGTTGTTTGCATGTTTTACGTGGCTGCTATGGGTTTCTAGCAAGAACGTTTCTTACCTACGCAAAACCACAACGTGATATGCCAATTGCTATTTACCCTTCATAAGGACCCTTTTCATCGAATCCGTTCCGACTAAAGTGGGAGAGACTGGCACCCGCTAGCCACCTTATGCACCAAGTGCATGTCAATCGGTGGAACCTGTCTCACGTAAGAGTACGTGTAAGGTCGGTCCGGGCCGCTTCATCCCACAATACCGTCGAAACAAGATTGGACTAGTAACGGTAAGCATATTGAACAACATCAACGCCCACAACTACTTTGTGTTCTACTCGTGCAAAGAATCTACGCAATAAACCTAGCTCATGATGCCACTGTTGGGGAACGTAGCAGAAATTCAAAAATTTCCTACGTGTCACCAAGATCTATCTATGGAGAGACCAGCAACAAGTAGAAAGAGAGTGCATCTACATACCCTTGTAGATCGCTAAGCGGAAGCGTTCAAGAGAACGGGGTTGAAGGAGTCGTACTCGTCGTGATCCAAATCACCGGAGATCCTAGTGCCGAACGGACGGCACCTCCGCGTTCAACACACGTACAGCCCGGTGACGTCTCCCATGCCTTGATCCAGCAAGGAGAGAGGGAGAGGTTGAGGAAGACTCCGTCCAGCAGCAGCACAACGGCGTGGTGGTGGTGGAGGAGCGTGGCAATCCTGCAGGGCTTCGCCAAGCACCGTGAGAGAGGAGGAGCACTTGGGAGAGGGAGGGCTGCGCCAGGGGCAAGGGTGAAGCTCCCATGCGCCTCCCCACTATATATAGGGGTGGAGGGGGCTGGTTTCTTTCCCTCCAAGTCCATTGGGGCGTTGGCAAAGGTGGGAGGAAAGAAATCCCATCATTTCCTTCCCCATCGATTGCTATCCCCCCTTTTTAGGGATCTTGATCTTATCCCTTTGGGATATGATCTTATTCCTTCTAAGGGGGGATCTTGGTGCGCCTTGACCAGGGGTGTGGGGCCTTGCCCCCACTACCCACGTCCATGTGGGTCCCCCCATGCAGGTGGGCCCCACTCCGGAACCTTCTAGAACCTTCCCGGTACAATACCGAAAAATCCCGAACATTTTCCGGTGGCCAAAATAGGACTTCCCATATATAAATCTTTACCTCCGGACCATTCCGGAACTCCTCGTGACGTCCGGGATCTCATCCGGGACTCCGAACAACATTCGGTAACCACATACAAACTTCCTTTATAACCCTAGTGTCATCGAACCTTAAGTGTGTAGACCCTACGGGTTCGGGAGACATGCAGACATGACCGAGACGTTCTCTGGTCAATAACCAACAGCAGGATCTGGATACCCATGATGGCTCCCACATGTTCCACGATGATCTCATCGGATGAACCACGATGTCAAGGACTTAATCAATCCCGTATTCAATTCCCTTTGTCTATCGGTATGTTACTTGCCCGAGACTCGATCGTCGGTATCCAATACCTTGTTCAATCTCATTACCGGCAAGTCACTTTACTCGTTCCGTAACACATCATCCCGTGATCAACTCCTTGGTCACATTGCGCATATGATGATGTCCTACCGAGTGGGCCCAGAGATACCTCTCCGTTTACACGGAGTGACAAATCCCAGTCTCGATCCGCATAAAACAATAGATACTTTCGGAGATACCTGTAATGCACCTTTATAGTCACCCAGTTACGTTGTGACGTTTGATACACCCAAAGCACTCCTACGGTATCCAGGAGTTACACGCTCTCATGGTCGAAGGAAGAGATACTTGACATTAGCAAAGCTTTAGCATACGAACTACACGATCTTTGTGCTAGGCTTAGGATTGGGTCTTGTCCATCACATCATTCTCCTAATGATGTGATCCCGTTATCAACGACATCCAATGTCCATAGCCAGGAAACCATGACTATCTGTTGATCACAACGAGCTAGTCAACTAGAGGCTCACTAGGGACATATT
>NW_025252338.1:0-2052 GCF_018294505.1 Triticum aestivum | reverse complement strand
TGGGATCATGGACGCGCACGTCCGTGAAACACTATTTGGCCTATGCAACTTCTTCGACGTCATCTCTCGAAAGTCGATTGGCGTGAGGCAACTCAGAAGGCTACAGGAAGAGATCGTGGTGATACTATGCGAGCTTGAGATGTACTTCCCGCCCGCATTCTTCGACGTTATGGTGCATCTGCTGGTCCATATAGTGGAGGATATCATCCAACTCGGGCCGACGTTCCTGCACAGCATGATGCCGTTCGAAAGGATGAATGGTGTCATCAAAGGATACGTTCGCAACATGTCATGTCCAGAAGGAAGCATAGCCAGGGGCTTTCTGACCGAAGAGTGCATCTCCTACTGCACGAATTATCTAGGCATCGAGAACCCCGTTGGTCTGCCCGTCAACAGGCACCTCGGCAGGCTCGCTGGATGGGGTCACCGTGAGGGTCACCGCGAAATGCATGTCGACTTCGAGGGTCGACTCGCCGACTTTGAAAGAGCAAACCTAGTCGCGCTACAACACATAGAAGTGGTCGATCCTCGGGTGGTAGAGCACAAAACCTTTATTAAGAAGACGTACAATGACCGAGGCCAACAGAGGACGGACGGAGATATACTCAAAGAGCACAACTCATGTTTCACGCGTTGGTTCAAGCAGAAGCTTCTGTCTTACCCTTTACATGAGGATTCTTCCGCGGAAGAACAACTCATATTCGCCTTGTCACAGGGCGCCGAGCACAACCTGATGACCTATGAGGCGTACGATATCAACGGCTACACATTCTACACCGAGGCCAAGGACATGAAGAGCGATGGTTATCAGAACTCCGGGGTAACAATGGAATCCTACACCGGTAACGACAAGGACAGATACTACGGAAGGATCGAGGAGATCTGGGAGCTGAGCTACGCTGGAGAGAAGGTCCCGATGTTCCGTGTCAGATGGGCCAAGAACGTCATAAAAGAAGACCGGTATTTCACCACCATGGTTATACCCGAAGCCAAATCCAAGACCGTGGGCGCAAACGTCACCGCGAAAAATGAGCCATGGGTACTGGCTTCCCAAGTGGACCAATGCTTCTTCATTACCGACCCGCCAAAGCCCAGTCGTGTTGTCGTGAGGAGAGGCAAAAGGAAGATCATCGGAATGGATGGAGTAGCCAATGAGCAAGACTTCGACAAGTATGGCGACCCGAGGATCGAACATGACGACGATGATGAAGTAGCAGCATACACCACAAGAAGAAGTAGGACCACCCTACCTAAAGGACGTCCGTTCCATAGAAGAACTCCATTTGCGAAAAAGAAGGGTAAGAAGATTGTGAACAGATAGCTAGCTAAGATCGATTGTATTTAAATCGTAGACTTCATTTCTCGATTGTATTTCATGGGCACTTTTTGAACTATCATGAATATTTTTTAATTTCATGGACACTCGATCTCGATCCCCCTCCATCTCGATCGCTATCCCACCTCGCCAGATCCGGTCCCCCTCGCCGCCGAGCACCCCCCAGTCCACCGGCCGCCGCCGCCGACCCCCCGCACCCTCGATTCCCCTACTCAACTGCCGCCGCCGACCCCCCGCACCCCGCGCACCCTCCCCCGCTCCACCGGCATTACTGTTTGATGATATTTTTAAAAAAATTATTACTGTCTTATAAAAAAAATATTACTGTTATGATTTAAACAAGTTTGAACATATTTAAACACAAATAAGTATCAAACAGCTTTTTAAATGCTTAAAAACATTTGTGGAGCCTGGGAGTCGAACCCAGGACCTCCTGGTGTGAGAACTGGCTGCTGACCAGTCAAGCTAGTAGAGGGGACTTGATGTGGATCAGTTCTGGTGGTAGATAACCTGTTGGCTCGAGCAGAAATAAAAAAAATACTAATGGCGCACCACGGTGGGGTGCGCCATTAGTATGGATGTACTTATGGCGCACCGAGGGTGGTGCGCCATTAGTATTGTGCCCGGCCCCACCCATATTCCCTCCCCGGCCCCTCTCTCTCCCTCGCCCTCGCCCTCGATCCCCTTCCCCTCTCCTCTCCCGACGCCGCCCCGAC
>NW_025252337.1:0-2052 GCF_018294505.1 Triticum aestivum | reverse complement strand
TTTGCATCTCTGAATTGATTATTGCTGACCCTTTTTGCTACCATACTATAAGCCTTCCCAGCTCCACATACATCTACGTCGTGTGTTTGACTCTCCCTGGCAATCGCTCTATCCAAGCTTTTGAGAGTTTTGACTACAACGGTTGCCGATCACCGCCTGCTGCTGGGTAAGAACTGGTAAGAATTTGAGATTTGCTTGACGGATTTGTGACACCCGCCACCACCACCACTTGTTAGTAGTCTGTAGGATCATATTCTTGTGTGTTTCTATTGCTGCTAACCATGCCAGGATCACAAGCCGACGAGACTGACTGGGAGAACTTGACGAACAAGGAGCTTCATGATACGTTTCAGCAAATGATGAGTGGACAGGTGCAAGATGTGATAAATAGATTTGAAGAGGCCATGGAGAAGATAGATGGCATGGAGAAGACGTTTGAAACAAAGCTCGATAACAAGTTTGCTGAATTGCTTTCGCGTTTTCCACCACCACCACCGGCTGCTCCTGTCGCACCTCTGCAACAACAGCAACAACATCGACTACCTCCACGTCGGGAAACAGCCCTCCGCCGAGCGAGCCGTGTCCCTCTTCAGTCAGGCCAAATTGCTGGTGCTGCTGTTGATACTTCTGTGGCTCCTACTGCTGATGTGGAGGAGGATGATTATGTGGGAGATTATGAGGATGAGGTTGATCAAAATCAGAACTACGTGCCACCACCAGCACAGCAACCACCAGGTCGTCCACATGCAAATAATGGCAATGGTAGGGCTCACCCTCAGGTAAGAGATCATGACCATCTCCCTAAACTAAAATTGAATGTTCCACCATTTGAGGGTAGATATGTTCCTGATATATATCTTACTTGGGAGCTAGAAACTGAACAACGATTTACATGTTTACAATATCCCGAGGAGAGACGTGTTCCTGCTGCTATTTGTGCATTCACTAGTTTTGCATGTGTTTGGTGGTCTGAGCATTGTAGATTATATCCTATTCCGGCTACTTGGGCTGCTTTGAAAACTGCTATGCGTACTCGTTGGGTTCCACCATATTATCAACGTAAATTACTTCAAAAATTGCAGCGCTTAAGACAGGGAAAAAATTGTGTAGAAGAATATTATCAGGAATTACAAACTGGCATGATTAGATGTGGTATTGTTGAGGAGAATGAAGCTATGCTTGCACGTTTTATGGGTGGATTAAATAGAGAGATTCGGACGATTCTAGAGTATAAGGAGTATACTAATATCACTCGTTTATTCCATCTTGCTTGTAAAGCTGAACGTGAAGTGCAGGATCGACAGGCATTGGCGCGAACTAACTTTTCTGCAGGTCGACCTTCATCATGGACACCACGTGCATCATCTACTTCCACACGTTCTGCTACATCGGCGCCTCCGTCGGCTGCCCCCTCCAACCGTGATACAATAAAGCAGGCACAATCACCACTATCTGTCAAGAGCACACCTTCTGGGCCTGCAAAGAGCTCTTCTTCATCCATGGCATCAACAGGGCAAACACATGATATTATTTGTCGACGTTGCAAGGGTGGAGGTCATTATGCGAGAGAATGCCCATCTAAGCGTGTGATGATTGTTACTGAGGATGGTGGGTATGAGTCCGCTAGTGACTATGATGAGGAGACTTTGGCTCTTATTACACGTGAAGAACACGGTGGAGACGATTCTGGTCATGAGACGCAATACATGGCTCCTGAAGATGCTGACAGGTATGAATGTTTAGTTGCTCAACGTGTTTTGAGTGTGCAGGTTACACAAGCTGAGCAAAATCAGAGGCATAATTTGTTCCATACAAAGGGAGTTGTGAAGGAACGTTCTGTTCGCGTGATCATAGATGGAGGGAGCTGCAATAACTTGGCTAGCATGGAGATGGTGGAGAAGCTATCTCTCGCCACAAGACCACATCCACATCCTTACTACATCCAATGGTTCAACAACAGCGGCAAGGTTAAGGTAACACATACGGTTCGTGTGCATTTTAGTATCTCTACATATGCTGATTATGTTGATTGTGATGTGGTACCTATGCAAG
>NW_025252336.1:0-2052 GCF_018294505.1 Triticum aestivum | reverse complement strand
TACCACTCTGAAGTAGTACGCATCCTTGTCACCCTACGAGGTACGGTAGTGACTTGATCCAGAACTTCATGATCACTATCATAAGCTTCTACTTCAATTGGTGTAGGTGCCACATGAACAACTTCCTGTGCCCTGCTACACACTGGTTGAAGTGATGGTTCAATAACCTCATTAAGTCTCCACCATCCTCCCACTCAATTCTTTCAAGAGAAACTTTTCCTCGAGAAAGGACCCGTTTCTAGAAACAATTACTTTTGCTTCCGGATCTGAGATAGGAGGTATACCCAACTGTTTTGGGTGTCCTATGAAGATGCATTTTTTTATCCGCTTTGGGTTCGAGCTCATCAACCTGAAACTTTTTCACATAAGCATCGCAGCCCCAAACTTTTAAGAAACGACAACTTAGGTTTCTCCAAACCATAGTTCAAACGGTGTCGTCTCAACGGAATTACGTGGTGCCCTATTAAAGTGAGTACGGTTGTCTCTAATGCCTAACTCATTAATGATAGTGGTAATTCGATAAGAGACATCATGGTATGTACCATATCCAATAGGGTGCAACTATGATGTTCGGACACACCATCACACTATGGTGTTCCAGGCGGTATTAATTGTGAAACAATCTCCACAATGTCTTAATTGCGTGCCAAAGCTCGTAACTCAGATACTCATCTCTATGATCATATCATAGACATTTTATCCTCTTGTCACAATGATCTTCAACTTCACTCTGAAATATGTTCTCTCAACTAAGTGAGATATGTTTTCTCAACCGAGTGAAATTATTTTGCTTAAATGAGTGACATCACTTTCTTCCGATGGAGCAGCTATACTTGAAATGGATGAAATGCGTAAAAATAGTTAATTTCAGAAAAGGTGAAATATGTTTTCTCAAATGAGTGAAATATTTTTTCTAAAACAAGTAAAATATGTGTCTTAAAATAAGTGAAACCAATGTTTACCAAAGTTGAAATTATTATTTTGAAATTTGCAAAACGGGAGCAAACACTTCTATGAAATAACAAAACAATCTTATGTTTTATGAAAGTGATGCCAAAGAAAATTGAAATATATAAATAAAAGTAGTTCAAATATAACCAACATTGATCTTATTCTAGAGGTCTTGTCAACAAGATTTCAAATATATAAAAAAAATTCAAAAATAGACATTCACTTTAAAATATATCAATCATTCAAAATATATGAATGAAATAAGATGCATGTCATTTATGTGGGAAGAGAGAATCATGCATGCCGGGTCAGCCTCTCCATTCCAACTCTCTCTCTCTCCTGACAAAGTTGCATGGCATGCATGTATTTGATCAGATGTGTCAGTGTATGCCAGTCGTATTTAGATAGTATAAGAGGTGTAGTATATACTCTGACAGAGTGCACGAATCTTGACGAAACTAGGCGGACGGCGGATGGTGTGCCGGTACCTCCCGCCTCTGGTAAAATTACTTATTCGGTACGTGCGTACCTTGGCCAGGCAGCTCTCCAAACATCAACCGCGTGAGTGAGTGACGCAGGCGCTTACGATGGAAAGCACGTACCGACGGACAAAATGCCTTTTCAAACAGCATAAACACACTTGACGGCCTGGCCGGCAGTATCTCTCTCCACTCTACATCCATCCATCGATCTCTCTTGCTCACCCGTTTCACACACGGTCAAAAGTATAAACTCCACTAGACTAGAAGAGATTCTTAGGAGCAGCAGGTAGCCTGTCGATCCACCAGTTGACTGCAAAGTCTACTCTTCATGATAATGATCATCTCTATCGATCATTACCGACCGCGTCAAACAGTATATCCTGCACCAGCACGTAACCAAAATGTTTCGTCAAAACTGCTCCGTCGGAGAGGCATGCAGCGCACTCCATGCAGCAAAGCTGTGTGGTGCCAAGGAAACTATACGTGGTCCTACACCTCACGGCAGGGATGGAAGGGAGATATGGGAAAAAGGGCAAATTTGACAATTTTGACCTGTGTATGAAATTATTTCACAAAATGAACTGCCCCTAAAAAATATTCACTCATCTAACCTTTTTAA
>NW_025252335.1:0-2053 GCF_018294505.1 Triticum aestivum | reverse complement strand
AATGCAAGCATTGCTAGATTACTAAGTAGTCCTCTAAGACACCTAGGGTCATAATAATAACTCCAACATACACGACGAGGTAACGGGGTACCTCAACAGACCGATTAGTGTGCTTAATCCGGCCCAGAAGGACATCAGGTACGGGAGGAAGGAATTTGCAAATGCATCAGACTGTTTAGAAACCTGGGATGACTCGGACAGCATAACGGCTATAAATGCTCAAAGGATTTGAGACATCCTACAAAATGGTGGCATAACCACTCAACAACATCATATCTAGGTTCCAAGTCCAACTAACAACACACTGTAGTGGTAGAAACTGAACTGAGGCTTAAATCCATTAATCCTATGAGTCTACGGATTAGTAACACGTGATCCTGATAGAAGATGAGAAAGCCTAGTTCTTAATCCCCGTAGAAGAGAAGAGGGTGACTCAGATCAGAAGGGCATAAGGTAAAGGAGTAAAAGAGCCTTACGTTCCCTCCCACAATCAATTCCCTTATATAACTAAAGCATTTCTAGACTCAACTTCGACCAGTTTGGCTTGGTAATCCTACAGGCAGTCAGGCTCTGATACCAACGCTGTCGGGACCCCAATTCCAAGTCACACCGATCTAGCCTGTAACACCTCATATCACTTTGCGGCCTCACGCACGGTACTCCCACGGGTGTCGCCATACCATGGCCCGGGACCATTTGCGCCTTTTGGCTCGCGTATATGACAATGTCGCTAGCATCCATATGACAGAGAACCCGGGCCGACATGGCTAGTCGTGAACCCAAAGCGGCACTAACGTATGGGGACAGGCATACGTGAATCAACATCGAACGTGTCGGTCAGCAGCGTGAGAGTCCGGGCTGTAGCACTGGGCTAACAGGACTTCGGGAACCCGGGCTGTAGCAGGCTAGGCAGGACTCCGGATGTCACCGCGTGACATTTCCCCGAGGGGACAGACACAGGAACGATATGAAACACATGCCGGCCAGTCAAGTGTCCAGAGCAGTAGTGCTGGGCTAGCAGGACTCCGGTGAACCGGGCTGTAGCGGACTACTATGGCTCAAGGAGGCACTAGACTACATTTCCCCATAAGAGAGGCTGCTAAGGATAAACAACTAGATTGTCGAATCCCACACATACCAAGCATTTCAATCATACACACAATATGCTCGATATGTGCAAATACAACATGGCATCACAACAAGACTCTACGACTCAGAGTATTTAATCATTAGGCTCCGAAGAGCCAGATATTACAAACATGGGTCTCATGACCCAACATTCAGAGCATACAAGTCAAAGCACATGCAGAAGCTTAACATGTCTGAGTACAGACATCTACAAATGAAAGGTCTGAGAAGCCTGACTATTTACTAGATCCTGCTGAGGGCACAAGATCGTAGCTGAGGTATCAAGCTAAACGTCGAAGTCCACACGGAACTACTAGCGAGACTGACGTCTCTCTGCAAAACATAAAATAGGCAAACGTGAGTACAAATGTACCCAGCAAGACTTACATCAGAACTATCTACATATGCATCGGTATCAACAAAGGGGGTGGTGGAGTTTAACTGCAGCAAGCCAGCTTTGACTCGGTGGCTATCCTATCTACGACAGCAAGTAACTCTTTTGAGGTGGCGCACACGAGTCCACATATTCACCATATCAATACTCCACTATGGATCCGCTCCCGTCTCCCTACGAGAACGCCATCCATAGCACTCACGCTTATCTTGCGCATTTTAGAGTATCCACTTTCACTTGTCTATGAACTGTTATAGGCAACCCAGAAGTCCATTTCCGCGGACACGGCTATTCGAATAGATCATATTAACCCTGCAGGGGTGTACTTCGACACACACGCTCTCACCACTTACCGCCGTTTACACGACATGTACTCGGCAACCTTCAAGCGGAGGCCCAGCGAGGGTGTCGGCCACAGCCTACCTAAACACTCAAGTCTCTAGTCCAGGTTTATCGCCTATCCAGGTTCCATCCGCAGGGAGTCCGGCCGAGGTTTCCACATACGGCCCCGAACGATGTGTGCAGGGTTCC
>NW_025252334.1:0-2053 GCF_018294505.1 Triticum aestivum | reverse complement strand
GGGGGGGGGGGTTCCGGTAACCCTCCGGCACTCCGGTTTTCTCCGAAATCACCCGGAACACTTTCGGTGTCCGAATATAGTCGTCCAATATATCAATCTTTATGTCTCGACCATTTCGAGACTCCTCGTCATGTCCGTGATCACATCTGGGACACCGAACAAACTTCGGTACATCAAAACTTGTAAACTCATAATAAAACTGTCATCGTAACGTTAAGTGTGCGGACCCTACGGGTTCGAGAACTATGTAGACATGACCTAGAACTATTCTCGGTCAATAACCAATAGCGGAACCTGGATGCCCATATTGGTTCCTACATATTCTACGAAGATCTTTATCGGTCAAACTGCATAACAACATACGTTGTTCCCTTTGTCATCGCTATGTTACTTGCCCGAGATTTGATCGTTAATATCCAATACCTAGTTCAATCTCGTTACCGGCAAGTCTCTTTACTCGTTCTGTAATACATCATCTTATAACTAACTCATTAGTTACAATGCTTGCAAGGCTTAGGTGATGAGTATTACCGAGAGGGCCCAGAGATACCTCTCCGACAATCGGAGTGACACAAACTAATCTCGAATTATGCCAACCCAACATGCACCTTCGGAAACACCTGTAGAGCACCTTTATAATCACCCAGTTACGTTGTGACGTTTGGTAGCACACAAAGTGTTCTTCCGGTAAACGTGAGTTGCACAATCTCATAGTTGCAGGAACTTTGTATAAGTCATGTAGAAAGCAATAGCAACATACTAAACGATCAAGTGCCAGGCTAACGGAATGGGTCATGTCAATCACATCATTCTCCTAATGATGTGATCCCGTTAATCAAATGACAACTCTTTTGTCAATGGCTAGGAAACTTAACCATCTTTGATTCACGAGCTAGTCAAGTAGAGGCATACTAGTGACACTATGTTTGTCTATGTATTCACACATGTATCATGTTTCCGATTAATACAATTCTAGCATGAATAATAAACATTTATCATGATATGAGAAAATAAATAATAACTTTATTATTGCCTCTAGGGCATATTTCCTTCAGGAAGGACAAACCTTGAGTTTTCACCCCCAAAGCTGAAGATACGTTACTCAAAAGAGCACCACTAAACAAAAGAAGATGTTTGCTGCTCTCACCACTTGCCGAAGAAGAAGATGTTGTATAGAGGTGTACATCCACACACAATGATCATGAGAAACTGAGATTGAGACCGTTCCACAAAATACATGCCTGGAGATACCTGCATGTGGCAAATTCCTCTCATGGATATTAACACCCAACCAGGGTCAGGCCTGCGATACATGAACTACAGACCAATGGGGATAGCCAAAGCCTTGTGCGTACATACTACAAAACTAATGTGGTAGAGACGGACAAAACCAAGACATGACAAGCCAAAGCTGCATCCTTCCCACTCTACCATTGCATCACTTCAGTAAGTTGTTGTTTCTTTTACAATGCCACTTCACAACCGACCTAGCCTTCGGGCGGTCCCCGGGGACCCGCTACTCGTCGCAAGCCAGATCTGGGAAGGCCTAGATCCGCGGCCACTAGTGTTGGCCGTCACAACGGAAAACAAACAGAGCCGTTGCAGTTGTCGCACCACCGCGAGGAGCATGCAACTACATGCCCGAGTACCAGGCTCTAGCATCACCTACTATGAGCCACTGTGCACATGTCATTGTCAGAGGATCCATAGGCGGCATCACAAAGGCCTCGGCCCTACTGTATACAACCCAAGCACCATAGATCCAAGGAGGTATGATAGCCTATGGTGTCGCACACCTACTGCCGCAAGGATGTGAGAGCTGAGAAATAAACCGCGCCGGAGCGCAGGAAGACACTTGAGGTCCTGCCGTCACCATCCACCGCACATGGCTTTTCCCGGGTGAGGGAGGCGAATTTGGTGTCTTGACCATTTTGCGAAATTTTAGCGAGAACTGACCTTGGTTTGATTTTTTTTCAAAATCTGACTCTTTTTCTACTACCAAGATCGATGGCGGTATTGGTATACAGCCTACCGTCGGGGCCCTCGGCGGTCG
>NW_025252333.1:0-2053 GCF_018294505.1 Triticum aestivum | reverse complement strand
TAGACTCCGGGAACCTTACCCTTGTACACGACATACGTCGGCATCACTATGCACTAGCCAAACGAAACGTTAGTACCAATTCACAGACAATACATAAGCAATATATAATTATGCAACAGAACGATCGGAAGAGAAAAGCAAGACATTAATAGCATCGATTACATCTAAGTTGAACGACTCTCGAAACCAAAGAGACATACTACAAGTTCATTAAAGTTTAATTACAACATGAGCCAATCGATGTTTCAGAACTAGACAACTCGACTCAAGGGACCGGAGCGTGGATGAAGCCGCCGTCTATCGTGGGAGTCATGAAAGAATGGGCGTTGTCATCCTGCATTTGTAGCATTGTGTCGATGTCACTGTTGGACGGTTGATTTCTGAGGTAGAACTGCCCCGAGGTACGAAGGACATCTTGATGGATGATTTCCGCAAACTCCGATTGGATGCGAAAGAATTCTTGTCGGAGGTCCGCGTCCTGGATTGCCGACACGCTCGCGGCCCAATCTTGGAGTTTACTCGGTAACAGAAGTTGATGATGGTCCCGTACGATCGCCCGCATGTGATGGATGGCGTAGTAGGCACCCTTCTGACCGTCAGGCGGCTGCTTGACGCAGCAGAACATCGTATTGTGGGAGAACACGTGCTTGCCGTACTTACGAATAGGCCTGGTGAAGGTGCCTCCAGATTGGGCGTAGCCGAGGAGAACATCATCAAGAACCTTCTTGACATTTGTGTAGTCTACGTTCGACTGACGGTCCGGGTCGAAATACATGGCCATGGAATATTTGGGGCTTAGGAGGATGAGCGTGCAACGTGTGTCACTGCAGAAAACACAGAATGTTAAAAGAAAAACGATCGAAAAGTAAGCATATGTTACGGGCCGGTTGAGGGGAGGACTTACTCGGGAAAGTAAGGCACGAGGAAGTTATCCTTATCTTGGTTTGCCAGAATGACGCCTTCGAGGTAAGAACTCGCGACTTGCCGGTCCCCAGCGCTGCCCAAGATCTTGGCACGCATGTAGAAGGGGTCGACTATCACGATGTCCGGGGTCTTGTCGCGAATGATCCGCATCTCCATACTCAGCGAAAATAGCCGAACGAAGGTGTAGTGCAGCGGATGAAGGTTAAACATAGCAAAGATGTCATCAAACCGCAGGACGATCGTACCCCCGATGTCGCCATCCACAAAGCCCTTGCCCTCTGGCACCTTGGCCACGAAAATCGGGTATGCCACATCCTTCTCTCTGAGACGCCGCTTCTCCAAAGAAAGAACACTGCCGTGCAGACTCCGCATAGCACCGGTTGCAGCATTGAGCATATTTGGTGGTAGCATCGCCCTACCCGCCACATGCACCCTCCTCGAGATATCCTGCGGTGAAGGTGGCCCGTCCTGAGCACGGATCGTACTCGGTGCCGGCTGGCTCGCACCCTTCTTAGCCTTTCTTTTGCGTGCCTTCTTCTTCTCCTGTAATGGGACCGAGTTCTGCTCACAGACCGCCTTCTTGAGTGTGTTGGGGCTGATAATATTTCGCACCTCGCCTATCTGAGGCTCGGTGAAGTCGGCAGCTGGAGGCGTCTCCTGAGAGCTGAACGCCAGACGACGCCTGTTGCAACTTGGCTTCTCCGCGGTACGAGCTAGATCGCACACGTCTTTTGTTGGGTTTGGTTCTTGAGAAGGAGGCCCCATGAAGTCGCCATCGTACCCATGCTCGGCAAAGTACTGATCGACGTTGCCAAATGTATCATCGTCGTCGTCGTCGTTGTTCTGATCCTGTGCCATATGCATGTTTGGATCCAGTGGCATAGGGATGTCCGGCACCGTTACGGCGGTCTTGCCATGGGGCCGACTTGGCGCCGGCACGACTGGCGGTGTTGTCTTTGGGGTGGTGTCCCCCGCCCCCAAACGAATCTGGCTCTTCGGCCAAAGCAGGGGCCAGCTCAGGCAGGCGCTGAGGGTCATCACGTCATCATCGTCGGCCCCGACGGGTCGAATCGGAGGTAACAAGTCGTCGCAGCCTGGCAGCACCCGAACCAGTTGAACCCTAAACAAG
>NW_025252332.1:0-2053 GCF_018294505.1 Triticum aestivum | reverse complement strand
TGACTGGCAAAAGAAGCCTTCTTATGGACTCAACCTTACGTCCATCCGACAAGAGCCACATCACATTTGCTGACACTGGTAAAAGTTGCAATCTCAAGGGATCAACACATGGATAAAGTCATGCTTGTTGAATCCCTTGGCTTCAACTTAATGTCTGTCTCAATGCTTTGCGATTTAAACATGATCGTAATATTTGGAAAATATCATTGCCTTGTTCTAATGGAATCTGACAAGTCTAGTATTTGAAGGGTATCGAAAAGATGATTTGTACGTGGTAGATTTCTCAGCAGGACCACAGCTTGCCGTATGTCTTCTAGCAAAAGCTTTAGAATGCTGGCTCTGGCATCGGAGGCTTGGGCATGCTGGCATGAGGAACCTCCACACCCTGGCAAAGAAGAAGCATGTCATAGGCATCGGGGGCATCAAGTTCAAGAAAGATCACTTATGCGGTGCCTGTGAGGCAGGAAAGATGACGAGGGCCAAACATCCCTCGAAGACAATCATGACCACTACTCGACCCTTCGAACTGCTTCGCATGGATCTTTTCGGTCCCACTCATTACTCAACTCTTACTACTACTGTCTCTATGGCTTTGTCATTGTTGATGATTATTCTAGATATACTTGGGTGCACATAATCCTTTACAAGACTGAAGTGCAGGATGTCTTCAGACGCTTCACCAATCGAGCAATGAACAACTATGGCGCCAAGATAAAGCATATCAGAAGTGACAATGGCACTGAATTCAAGAACACTGGCCTTGATACATATCTTGATACCTTGGGCATCACACATGAATTCTCAGCCCCGTACACGCCACAGCAGAATGGGGTCGTCGAACGCAAGAACAGAACACTCATTGAGATGGCCAAAACGATGCTAGATGAATACAAGACTCCAAGAAAATTCTGGCCAGAAGCCATTGATACTGCATGCCATACAATCAATCGTGTTTATCTTCACAAGCTTCTGAACAAGACATCTTATGAGCTCCTTACTGGCAAGAAGCCAAATGTCAGTTACTTCAGAGTATTTGGCGCCAGGTGCTGGATCAAGGACCCACATCACACCTCAAAGTTTGCACCAAAGGCACATGAGGGTTTTATGCTTGGATATGGAAAGGATTCGCACTCCTACAGAGTCTTCAATCTCTTTCATTACAAAGTGGTTGAAACAGTGGATGTGCGGTTCGATGAGACCAACGGTTCACAAAGAGAGCAACTGCCAAATGTGCTAGATGAAGTTCCATCCAGTGAATCAATCAAGCTAATGGGAACTGGAGAAATTGTACCTTCTGAAGCTCATCCTGAAGAAGAACTTATCATCTTAGCACCTGATCAACATGAAGACAATGCTCAGCCTGAAGACATTCCTTCTAACAACGACAATGATCAGCAAGAGCAAAATCTTCGCCCTGTACATCCTCGCGTTGCCAATGAAGTGCAGATTGAAAGAATAATTGATAGCATCAATGCACCCGGTCCACTCACTCGTTCAAGGGCAACTCAGCTAGCAAATTTCTGTGGGCACTTCACATTTGTCTCAATAATAGAACCCAAGAAAGTTGAAGAAGCCTTCATGGAACCTGAATGGATTCAAGCTATGCAAGACAAGCTTCAACAGTTTGAGCTGAATAATGTATGGGAACTGGTCAAGCGTCCCGATCCTCGGAAGCACAACATAATAGGCACCAAATGGATATACCGCAACAAGCAAGATGAGCATGGTCAAGTTGTCAGAAACAAAGCTCGTCTCGTTGCTCAAGGATATACTCAAGTGGAAGGCATTGACTTCGATGAAACATTTGCTCCTGTGGCTAGACTTGAAGCCATACGCATACTGCTGGCCTATGCAAATCATCACAACATACTTCTTTATCAAATGGATGTGAAGAGCGCCTTCCTCAATGGCAAGATTGAAGAAGAAGTGTATGTTGCACAACCTCCTGGCTTTGAAGATCCAAAACATCCTGACATGGTATACAAGCTCAACAAGGCACTGTATGGCCTCAAACAAGCCCCTCAGGCCTGGTATGACACACTCAAATACTTCC
>NW_025252331.1:0-2053 GCF_018294505.1 Triticum aestivum | reverse complement strand
TTGGGGAGCACCTTCTCTCTTTGTCAAGAAGAAGGACGGGACAAACCGGTTAGTTCAAGACTACCGTCCTATAAACCAAGCTACCATTCAGAATAAATACCCTCTTCCTCGGATCAATGATCTGTATGATCAACTGGCGGGTTCGTCAGTGTTCTCTAAGCTCGACTTGAGGTTGGGCTACCACCAGATCCGTGTTCGCGAAGAGGATATCCCAAAGACCGCCTTCGTGACTCGCTATGGTTCATACGAGTACACCGTCATGTCTTTCGGTTTAACCAATGCTCCAGCCACCTTCTCTCGTCTGATGAACTACATATTCATGGATTACCTCGACAAGTTCGTCGTGGTTTATCTGGATGATATCCTGATATTTTCCAAGAACGAAGAAGAACATGCTGAACATCTTCGACTTGTGCTGGAAAAACTACGAGAACATCAACTATATGCCAAGTTCTCTAAATGTGAATTCTGGCTACGGGAAGTAACCTATCTGGGGCATGTCATCTCTAAGGATGGTATTGCCGTCAACCCCGAGCGAGTTCATGCTATTCTTGATTGGACTCCTCCCAAGAACGTTAAGCAAGTCAGAAGTTTTCTCGGTCTCGCCAGCTATTGCCGTCGATTTGCCGAGAACTTCTCCAAGATCGCCAGGCCTCTGACTAACCTGTTACATAAGGGCGTCAAGTTCCAATGGACAGACAAATGTCAGGAAAGTTTCCAGGCACTCAAAGACAAGTTGACTTCTGCCCCAGTTCTAGCTCCACCTGATACTAAGAAGGACTTCGTCATCTACTGCGACGCTTCCCGTCAAGGATTAGGCTGTGTCCTAATGCAAGACCGCAGAGTGATTGCTTATGCCTCTCGACAATTGCGCCCTCACGAAGAGAACTACCCAGTTCACGACCTCGAACTTGCTGCTGTCATTCATGCGCTGAAGCAGTGGCGACATTACCTTCTCGGTAATCGTTGCGAGATCTTCACTGACCACCAAAGTCTGAAGTATCTGTTTACTCAGCCAGATCTGAACCTCCGTCAGCAGAGATGGATGGAGCTTGTTGCAGACTTTGACTTGGGTATCTCATATACGCCAGGCAAGGCTAATGTAATGGCTGATGCCTTGAGCCGCAAGTCTTACTGCAACCACCTCCAGGTTCATAAAGTTCAGCCCTCACTTGTTGAAGAATTGAGGAAACTGAACCTCCATATTGTTCCTCCGGGTGCACTCGCTCCCCCTCCTAAGGAATTTGGCAAGGTGAACCTCCACGTTGTTACCCAGGGTTCCCTCAATACCCTAGTTGCTAAACCAGATCTCGAGGACAGCATCAAAAGGCTACAGAAGTATGACTCTGAAGCCTACAAGATTAAGCGCTACCTCGCAGAAGGAAAGCCCTCATTCTTCACCATTTCTGAAGATGGCACCCTATACTTCAAGGGCCGCCTAGTGGTGCCATGTGCAGAGAAAAACCTGGATATGACACAGGAAGTTATGAAAGAAGCTCATGATACGCCTCTTTGTATCCATCCTGGTAGTACAAAGATGTATCAAGACATCCGACAGAGATTCTGGTGGTCTAATATGAAGCAAGACATTGCTCGTTATGTTGCTGAGTGTGACGTTTGCCGTCGTATCAAAGCAGAACATCAAAGGCCTGCTGGAACTCTGCAACCTATCTCTATTCCTGAATGGAAATGGGACCATGTTGAGATGGACTTCGTCACTGGATTTCCCAAATCGCAGAAAGGTAATGATGCTATTCTTGTCGTCATTGACCGGCTTTCCAAAGTTGCACATTTTCTGGCGGTCAAAGAAACGATCACTGCTAGCCAGTTGGCAACGCTCTATATGTCCAGGATTGTTTCACTCCACGGTATTCCATTGGTTATCAGCTCAGACCGTGGCAGCTTATTCACTTCAAGATTCTGGGCAAGTTTCCAAGAAGCAATGGGAACTCATCTGTCATTCAGTACTGCGTTTCATCCTCAATCGCAAGGACAAGTTGAACGCGTCAATCAAGTTCTCGAAGACATGCTTCGAGCTTGCGTTATTTCCTTC
>NW_025252330.1:0-2053 GCF_018294505.1 Triticum aestivum | reverse complement strand
CGCAGTCCGTTCGTCCGCCACACCCCTCTAACCTATCGAACCCGCAACTTTCCCCCTCCGGCTCCTCTGCCCGAAAACACGAAACACCGGGAATACTTTCCCGGATGTTTTCCCCCCTTCACCGGTATCACCTACTACCGCGTTAGGGCACACCGAACACCGCGTATTGCCTTGTTATATTTTGTGATGCTTTGTTTGCTCTGTATTCATTATTTCTTCCCCCTCTTCTCTCCGGTAGACTACGAGACCGACGCTGCTGCTGACCAGTTCGACTACGGAGTTGACGACCCCTCTCTCTTGCCAGAGCAACCAGGCAAGCCCCCCCTTGATCACCAGATATCGCCTATTCTACTCTATACTGCTTGCATTAGAGTAGTGTAGCATGTTACTGCTTTCGTTAATCCTATTCTGATGCATAGCCTGACATTGTCGCTACATCTGTTGATACCTTACCTGCAATCCTAAATGCTTAGTATAGGATGCTAGTTTATCATCATTGGCCCTACATTCTTGTCAGTCTGCCTTGCTATACTATCGGGCCGTGATCACTTGGGAGGTGATCACGGGTATATACTATACATACATACATACTATACAGATGGTGACTAAAGTCGGGTCAGCTCATTGAGTACCCGCAAATGATTCTGACGAGGGGGCTGAAAGGACAGGTGGTTCCATCCCGGTAGAGGTGGGCCTGGGTTCCCGACGGCCCCCGACTGTTACTTTGTGGCGGAGCGACAGGGCAGGTTGAGACCACCTAGGAGACAGGTGGGCCTGGCCCTGTTCGGCGTTCGCGGATACTTAACACGCTTAACGAGATCTTGGTATTTGATCTGAGTCTGGCTATGAGCCTATACGCACTAACCATCTACGTGGGAGTAGTTATGGGTATCCCGACGTCGTGGTATCAGCCGAAGCACTTCAGACGTCAGCGACGGAGCGGCGCGCGCCGGATTGGAACGTAAGCCTGCTCTTGTATTAAGGGGGCTAGTTCCGCTTTCGGCCGCGTACGCAACGTGCAGGTGTGCTATGGGCGATGGGCCCAGACCCCTGTGCGCTTAGGTTTAGACCGGCGTGCTGGCCTCTCTGTTTTGCCTAGGTGGGGCTGCGACGTGTTGATCTTCCGAGGCCGGGCATGACCCAGGAAAGTGTGTCCGGCCAAATGGGATCGAGCGTGTTGGGCTATGTGGTGCACCCCTGCAGGAAAGTTAATCTATTCGAATAGCCGTGATCTTCGGTAACAGGACGACTTGGAGTTGTACCTTGACCTTATGACAACTAGAACCGGATACTTAATAAAACACACCCTTCCAAGTTCCACAGACAACCCGGTGATCGCTTTTCCGCAGGGCGACGAGGAGAGGATTGCCGGGTAGGATTATGCTATGCGATGCTACTGGAGATGCTACTTGGAGATGCTATTTGGAGGACTTCAATCTACTCTCTCCTACATGCTGCAAGACGGAGGCTGCCAGAAGCGTAGTCTTCGACAGGATTAGCTATCCCCCTCTTATTTCGGCATTCTGCAGTTCAGTCCACTGATATGGCCTCCTTACACATATACCCATGCATATGTAGTGTAGCTCCTTGCTTGCGAGTACTTTGGATGAGTACTCACGGTTGCTTTTCTCCCTCTTTTCCCCTTTCCCTTCTACCTGGTTGTTGCAACCAGATGCTGGAGCCCTGGAGCCAGACGCCTACTACATCGGAGGTGCCTACTACTACTTGCAGCCCGCTGACGACGACCTGGAGTAGTTTAGGAGGATCCCAGGCAGGAGGCCTGCGCCTCTTTCGATCTGTATCCCAGTTTGTGCTAGCCATCTTATGGCAACTTGTTTAACTTATGTCTGTACTCAGATATTGTTGCTTCCGCTGACTCGTCTATGATCGAGCACTTGTATTCGAGCCCTCGCGGCCCCTGGCTTGTATTATGATGCTTGTATGACTTATTTTATTTGTAGAGTTGTGTTGTGATATCTTCCCGTGAGTCCCTGATCTTGATCGTACACATTTGCGTGCATGATTAGTGTACGATTGAATCGGGGGCGTCACA
>NW_025252329.1:0-2053 GCF_018294505.1 Triticum aestivum | reverse complement strand
ATGCATTAAGATAACATAGCAATATAATGATATCCCAACAAGTAAATAAATGTCCCAACAAGGAACGGCTCCAATCTTCACCTGCAACTAACAACGCTATAAGAAGGGCTGAGCAAAGCAGTAACATAGCCAAACAACGGTTTGCTAGGACAATGGTGGGTTAGAGGTTCAACATGGCAATTGGGAGGCTGACAAGCAAAAGGTAGGCATCGTAGCAGTGGCAAAGCAAAAGAGCGAGCAAACTAGCATAGCCAAGATAGTAGTGATTTCGAGGGTATGATCATCTTGCCTGCACAGTTGTCAGAGTTGACTGGATCCTCACAAGCAAACTCAACGGGCTCCTCGGTAGCGAACTCATCTCCCGGCTCTACCCAACAAGACAAACAAGCAACAAGGATACAATCAACCACGGCAAGACCAAGCAATATGATGAAATGACGATATGCTATGCGGGATGCGATGCGGGATGCAAAATGCAAGATATGACAGGAAATGCATGAACCTGGCATCAACTTGGAAAACCAAGTGTGCCACTGGATAGAGGGGATGAAATCGCTTGAAAACGATATAAAGATCATTGGAATCGGAGTTACGGTTTGGAATTGGCGAGCGTTTTAAGATATGACACCGGTCTGCGATTTACAGCAAGTAGGCATCTAAATGCAACGAAATGGACATGCTACAGCCACCAAACATGAAAACAAAATACGTGGCAGTGATGTACACAAGATGGTTGACAAAACACTAGCACTGAGCCATAGACAAATTCATCCATTAAGAGGTTCAAACAAGCATGGCTAAAACGCAAATGCAAAACAGATTTCAGACTTAGTGAAATTAACACTAGTCTGAAATTTCAGAACACGATGCTCTCTTCGGAGCAGCAAAACAACATGATAGAAAACCTGAACATGACAAGCAAGAACATGGCATGGAGCTACTCAACAAGCTTAATAAAACACCCAAAGTGACCTGGGGCCAAAAGGGTTCACAAAATACTCTACCGAGCTCACGAACATAGCTCGAACACAATCAGTTTTCAGACTTAGTGAAAACTGAGACACGCTGAAATATAACTCACGAAGGCATGTAAACGAGCTCGATGCACTCACTACGGTGCAAGTCATGGCAAGTAAAGCATATAACCAGCAAGAAGGCACAAAGTGCTAGCTACACATGGCAAGAACGAAGGCATAGCATGCATGGAACACTAACGGTAGCATCGGCGAAATCGCAAACAAGTTGACGATCTGCCCAGATTAACAACGAAGCAAAAGTTGAGCTCGATTGAGTCAACCTAGAGCACTCCACAAATGCCAACAAAGACATGGATGGATAGAGCATGACATAAATATCAAAACTCCCTTACTGATCATCCTCAAAAGAGGCACGGATCACTAGGAAACAAGCTGGACATATAGCATCATGAACTAAAATATCCCAGACTTAGTGAAAATCACTAAGTCCCTGAAATCTGCAATCTCAGGTACCCTACTTCGCAAGCTTGCACAAGACAACACACACATCCTAAAAATGCATGGGTGGCACCTCTGGAAAGAAGACAAACTGCTACACAAATAATCCCAAAGGGGCACAGGCATATCATGCACGAATTAAATATAGCAAAAATGACAAAAGTGAATGATGAACTAACGGATCTGCAGATTAACTCACGAAGCCTCCTTCTAACAGTATTTTGGGTATCAAAATGACCTAAAATGCAAATGATGCAATGGAATGAAATGATGTACATGTCGAGGCGAAGATTTTGATATATCATACGCCTAAAACGGATCTACGGTTGCAAAGTTACGGGACCTCGAACAGAGCAACATGGATCAAAATTTTCAGGACTTAGCAAAAAAAAACGGGGTTAGGGTTTACTGTTCACGCGACCGGATCCAGATCGGGATCGCGGCGCGGAAGCCGAGGCGGCGGCGGCGGCGGAGCTCGAGCTCGCCGGAGGAGCTCGTCGCCGGAGCCGGTGGAGGAGGGGAGTCCGGCGAGGCGGCGGGGAGAGGCCGGGGCGACGCCGGAGGAGGCGGCGGCGACC
>NW_025252328.1:0-2053 GCF_018294505.1 Triticum aestivum | reverse complement strand
TAGATGCACTAGGTTGTGTTTAATTAAAGTATCAGGAATGCTCAGTGACAGATTTGATGATGCTCAGTGACAGATTTGATGAGTGGGGCTACATTTTTGGTTGGGTTTAGATAGGGATATTTTCTGTCATTTATAGATATGTTCATTTATAGATATGCAACAATGTCCATTTATAGTAGATATGCTTCTAGTTGTGTTCTGGTCCTTTTATAGTAGATTTTAGTGTTGTTGCTGTTGCTGTTGATGTTTTTGCCACATGTAGTAATTATTCTACTATTTTGAAGTGCTTGTTTCCTATTTCTGTCCAGTCCTGTTGTTTAATTTACAATGCTGCTTTTCAGAGAAGTGAGATGGCTGGCTTGAAAGGTTTCGAGTTCTTCGAGATCGTAACTGAGAAATCTTGCAGTAGGCAGGTATGTTTATCATCACTCATTTCTTTTCAGATATGTTTTTGCCACAATTAACCACTGCTTGACCCTCGCTCAGAGGCTGCCTGACACGTTTGCGAAGATGCTCGCCGGCCGTGAGCCCCACAAAGTGAAGCCACGGGAGGCCGACAACGGGCTTCACAGGCTGTGGGACGTGTCGGTGGTGTTCGATGGTGAAGGCCACATGTACCTAGGGCCCGGTTGGGAGCATTTCGCCTGCGCCCATGAGCTACAGCTCGGGTACTTCCTTGTCTTCCGCTACGATGGCGACGCCATGTTCACCGTGAAGATGTTCGACAACACCATGTGCCACATGTACTACCAGCACGACGACGATGCCAGTAAGCTCTCTGCCTCTCTTCTTCCTGTCCTTTTCGCTTCCTCTACCAGCACGACAACAACACCATGTTCACCCTTTGTTGCATTTGGCCAGGCAGTGGGAGCAGCAGCGGGGATGACGAGGAGCAGAGCGGGGATGACGACGAGCAGAGCGGGGATAACGACCTTGCTATGGTGGTGGCTGACGACGACCCTGCTATGGTGGTGGCTGACGACGACCTCGCGATTGTGGTGCCTGACGCTGACCTCGCGATGGCGGTGCCTAACGATGACCTCGCGATGGTAGTGGCGCCGGCGATTCCACAGCTGGGCGACAGGACCATGCCAATTGTGGTAGAGGAGTACATCCGCGTTGGGATTCGCCACTCTGAGCGCATCAGGTTGATGAAGGAGAAGAAGGAGGAGTGAAGATGTTAAAAAATGAAGTGGCAATGTTAAGCATGTTGGGTTTAAGCTTGTCAATGTTAAGTATGTCAAGTTTAATTTTGTGCATGCTCATGGATGCTGTATGACAGTGTCATCTAAACATCTCCATTTCTTAACAATGAATATTTAGTTTGGTAATTGATGGGAATTGAAATTTTTTATGCATGCTCATGGATGAGAGATAAAATTATGGGTTTTTGTGCATGCTCATGTATGAAACAATATAAGTTTCATTTTTTGAATGCTATAAAAATGACTCAAACCCTAGCCACGGACGACGCCATGACGAAATCCGACGGTTTTTGAAAACACTTTAAAAAATTCGAAAACCATTTTTCATTTTTTGAATGCTAAAGACATGCGTTTTTTCATGAAGCGGCTACAAGGTAGGCATTTCATCACAGAATCGACAACAGATTGGCACGGATCAAACCCTAGCCAGGGACGGCCGCCGCGACGAAATCGGCCGGTTTTTGTTAACACCGTAAAAAATTCAAAAAAAATCAAAAAAATGGGAGACCTCCGCGTCACATCATCAAATGTGGCCTACCAACTAGCAAAAATACTAAACTTGCAATACGGATGTTTTCTTGAAAAAGTGTTCTAAAAAACGACCTACCATGAACGAAGATTCATGGCTTTCAAGCCAAACTAGCAATGATATGGCCGCATCCGATGAATAGTTTCTGATAATATGCCCAAATTTGGTGCATGCCTCCGTCTTGTGATGGCAAACAATGTTGCCAAAGCGAGGTTTCAACTTGTTTAACAAGAAAAACCGTTTTTCATTTTTTGAATGCTAAAGACATGCGTTTTTCGTGAAGCGGCTACAAGGAGGGTCACCCTTAACGGCGGCATTC